>NC_047081.1:4753882-4944092 GCF_902459465.1 Asterias rubens | reverse complement strand
ATATCTCAAGAAATATACAACGATTTTCAAACTTTTTTCAGTTATAGACTCCTTGGACATTCAAGATTAGTTTGAACACATTTGACCCCACGTTGACCTTTACTTCCGGGTCGACCGGAAGTGGGCCAATATCTCAAGAAGTACAAAGCCAATGTTCAAACTTCAGTTATAGACTCTAAGCAATAAATATTAACTTTGAAAAACTGTGACCCTATGTTGACCTCTACTTCTGGGCAACCGGAAGTGGGACTATATACCAAGATCTTCACAACCGATTGCTTAAACTTTTTCAGTTATAGACTCCTTGGCATTGCAGATTAGTCTTTGGTAGCTTTGGGCCCATTTTGACCTTTACTTGTGGGTCAACCGGGAAGTGTGACCTAATACCAAGAGCTACACAACTTTTATGAAACTTTTTTTTCCAGTTATATATTCCTTGGGCAATGAAGCACATAATCCAAGCAAAACATCACGGAACAGCTTCGTGTTTGTTCACAAACACTTAATGTCTAGTTTTTATTATTATTATTATTCTTTGTTTCTCCCTAAATCCCATAGTGTTTGTACACGTTTTTGCGGCAGCCTAATCTCCTAAACCATAATACAAAAGAGTGAGTTTATTATACCAAATTGAAGCTTAGAACATAAGCTTAATTCTTATCGTAAAAAATGTTAAAATTGTTAATTAAGAAGCCTTAATTAAGCTTGTGAATATTTAATTAGCAAACCAAGTTAACACCATATCTCAAAAAGTAGACCGCTGATCCTGAAACTTTTTTCAGCTATACACTAGTGAGGTCCTGTTAATGTGATTTCCGACATAAAATTCTGGACGACGTCACCATGACGTCATGTAATGCACGTTTTGTGTCTGTGCACAAACACAATGGCTCTTGAAGTGTAAACAAACCCAGCTTTCCGAAACATAATTTATTCGATTAAAATTAAATTACATGTTGTACACTTCCCAAAACTGCTTTAGATTAAGATATATTTTATTGATGGTCATTTTAAAAGCATCAGAACTTATAGAAACAGTGTAATTATTTTAAAAAACCTGTATTTCCGGGGATGTTTTTTCAAAGATCATGGGTACGGCGTAAAACTTGATTTGAATAGTCAAAATTGTAAAACTGTTAACTTGACCAGGTCGTTATACTAATTTCGACCGGTGTTATTGCGTTTTTTTGTTTAATATACATAGATTTCTTACGGTAACCGACTAGCACAAGTCTAAACTTGTTCCCAAAATTTGACAAGCCTGAGCATGGTGCGTCGTGGACCGGGTTCATTTCAGCCAACGAGCGTGGACGACGAAAATAGACCGCCCGGGATTTGGAATTATTTACGGGTAAAGTCACCTTGTTCGCGCCGGTGACCATTTGCCTAAACTAATTCCAGTATTTCGCGTTACGTTCGGAAATTAGACCATGACAAACAAAAACTCTTTGACAGGAATACAGAAGCAGAGATTTTATTATGCTGACGTTTCTCTGGTGGTTGAGTGGCTCAGGTTTATAGAGCTGCTTATAATAAACAGGCAAAACATTTTGCTTTACAAAATTGCAGAAATTGAGCAGAATACCTGGATTCACAACTTGAACATTAGGCATGGTTAAGCTGCTTTTTGTGTTTAAAAAGCTATTATGTAGTTTGGTCCTGGGCCAATGGCTTTTAAAGGAAAGAATCGCAGCGCTTACGTAATCAGGGAACTGTGCTTACGCTAAGCGTATTTTACAGCTTAGCAGGGAATGTGTTCTTCACGTCACAATTCGCATCAAAAATTTGCTACAGTTGACTAATTGTGCTCAACTCCTGCGAAACTTTCACTGTGAAAACAGTGACTTAAAAATTTGATTTACATTCGCAGGAAAAACCGTGCTTTACTTGAGACAAAAGTAGGCAGGGGCGACTAGACTGCTTTAGTGTTAAAGTCGCGACTACAAATTATTATTTGAGTCGCGACTACTGTTTTTCTCTACTCCGTTATAATCGTGTCCACACATCGACTACAAAATTTGTCCCGACTACCTGTTTGGTGAACCAGTTGTGTTGCTTACTACTATTCGCAACATAATTAATATTGCCCTTGCGGCATAGCGGCACAAATCTTGAGAATCTGTACTTTATCTCGACAAATGTCATAGTTAGGTTTGAAGTGCGACTAGTCGAGTAGTAAATTTCACTAGTCACACCCATTCGCAAAATAATTAAAAATTTGTCCCGACTACCTGTTTGGTGAACCAGTTGTGTTGCTTATATTCGCAACATAATTTATATTGCCCTTGCGGCATAGCGGCACAAATCTTGAGAATTCGTACTTTATCTCGACAACTGCGTAGTTAGGTTTGAAGTGCGCCTAGTCGAGTAGTAAATTTCACTAGTCACACCCATTCGCAACATAATTAATATTGCCCTTGCGGCACATAGCGGTACAAATCTTGAGAATCCGTATTTTATCTCGACAAGTGTCGTAGGCAGGTTTGAGGTGCGACTAGTCGAGTAGTAAAATTCACTAGTCACCCATTCGCAACATAATTAATATTGCCTTTGCGGCACATAGCGGCACAAATCTTGAGAATCTATATTAATTTTATCTCGACAAGTGTCGTAGTTAGTTTTGAGGTTCGACTAGTCGAGTCATGATGGGAACTTGCTTAATGAAAAAGATTCAGTGCTCTGCAGAAGCATTGAATTCTGCGCTTACGTCAAGCGAAATAGACTGCTTATAGCAGGGATTTCTTTTGTTAGTGTGCTTCCAAGTTCGCACATTATTTTCCAAGCTTGCACATCACAGTAAAGCGAAAATGGTGATCGTAAGCGCAGACTTTGGTGGTCATGAGAACCATGTAATTTTGCCCTGTAAGTAGGTTTGGTAAGGCCTACACTTCAAACATGTAAAGTCAAAAAAGATTGTTAGTACATGAGGGGAAATCTTGTGAAACTGGTCCAATTTGACTCTGCTTCACTGCGTAAGCAAAGAATTGTCACATCAGAAGCGCGGATATTATCGCTAACTTAAAGCATATTTCACAGCTAAGCAGGGATATTTTTGCTTGTGCGCGGGGAAACTTATCATATGTATTATTTGCTTTGAACTAATTGTACAGATATTTCAGCACCTGCACAGTAAGCGGAGAATGGTGGTTGTATAATAAATGGGCAGAGTTTGGTTGAAGCAGACAGAGCCATAAAACTGGGCCGTGTTCTATAGGGGAAATTATAGCTTGACATTTTGTGACAGTTTTGGTCTCTGCAACGTACACATACAAATACAGAGTCAGATACAGACGTTACGGTGCAGAAATCGTGCAATTGAAATGTCTCATAAGAGCGCCCCCTATCGGCAGGAGTAGGAAAATAAAGGAGTATCCTACAAATTAATTATGTGTTTTTAAACACGTAAAATAATATCAAATGGAAGCTTTAGGATGTTTAGCTTAATTCCTATCATAAAACATATTAAAATTATTTATTAATTAACCACCAGTGACCCTCATATGCATATTAATTAGGAAATCTTTGCAGCATCATATCTCAAGAACTTCACGGCCGACTTTTCAACTGTTTGTTTTTAAAGACTCCTTGGGGGTTGGAGATTAATTTGAAAAATCTGTGACCTCAAGTTGACCTCTACTTCCGCGTCAACCGGAAGTGTCACCATATCTCAACAACTATACAGCAGATTTTCAAAATATTTTCAGTTATAAACTCCTTAGGCATAAAATATTAACTTTAAAAAACCGTGACCTCAAGTTGACCCCTACTTCCTAGTCAACCGGAAGTGGGACCATATCTCAAGAACTATACAACAGATTATCAATGTTGGTTCAGTTATAGACTCCTTGGGCATTCAAGATTAGTTTGAAACAACTTTGACCCCATGTTGACCTTTACTTCCGGGTCAACCGGAAGTGAACCCATATCTAAAAAAGTACAAAGCTAATGTTCAAACTTCAGTTGTAGACTCTTAGGCAATAAATATTAGCTTTGGAAAACTGTGACCCCAAGTTGACCTCTACTTCTGGGTCAACCGGAAGTGGGACTATATATCAAGATCTACACAACCGATTTTATAGACTCCTTGGCATTGCAGATTAATCTTTGGTAGCTGTGGGCCCATGTTGACCTTTACTTACGGGTCAACCGGGAAGTAAAACCTTATAACAAGAGCTACACAACTTTTTTGAAACCTTTTTTTCAGTTATATATTCCTTGGGCAATGAAGCACATAATCCAAGCAAAACAACAAGGAACAGCTTCGTGTTTGTTCACAAACACTTAATGTCTAGTTAATTTACTGATTTTATTTAAAAAATGGTAATGGCTGTTAGCAAACTGCGTCCAACTAACACTACATGGTGTAGTACTTGCAAAATAGTGTTACTGGCCTGACGTTTTGACCCTACTAAATGGCTACGTGAGAAGAATGAGACAATAAATCATGAATTCAGTTCAAAAGGATAAAAGTTTGTTTTCGTCATATTATTCATCAAACTATAAGCCTTTACACAATTAAAATCTTCACAACAAAATGTATAATGGAAGGTACCAGACAGCACGTAACGGAGCCGAGTTGAAAAGTGACAATACCAAAGTGCAACCATCAGCCGTTGTCAAAAGGATAAAAAGGTTGTTGTCGCCACAACCAACCTTATATTCAACGAACCATGTGAATCTATTCACAAAACCTTGTAAAGAATATCCATGCATAGATTTGTCAGGTGCATAAAATTATGTGCCACTATTGTACAGATGACGTGTTCAAACATGTCTAACCATCAATTGATTTATGTTGACTTCTTGGTTTCTGTAAGTCAACTTGTCGATATAAATTCTATCAGTAAGTTGACTTATTATTTTATCTAAGTCGACTTGGTGAGATAATTTTTATCAGTAAGTTGACTTATTACTCTCAGTAAGTCGACTTGGTGAGGTAAATTATGTCAGCAAGTTGACTTATTGTTTTATCTAAGTCGACTTGGTGAGATAAATTAAGTCAGTAAGTCGACTTATTACATTCAGTAAGTCGACTTGTTGAAAAAAATTATGTCAGCAAGTTGACTTATTGTTTTATCTAAGTCGACTTGGCGAGATAAATTATGTCAGTAAGTCGAGTTAGTACCCTCAGTAAGTCGACTTGGCGAGATAATTTATGTCAGTAAGTCGACTTAGTACTCTCAGTAAGTCGACTTGGCGAGACAAATTATGTCAGCAAGTCGACTTTTTGTTTTATCTAAGTCGACTTGGTGAGATAAACTATGTTGCTTAGTCGACTAATTGTTTTGAATAAGTCGACTAAGCTAGATAAAATATGTCGGTAAGTTAACTTATACCACGAAATAAGTCGTCTTGATGAGATAAATTATGTCGGTATCTCAATATGTGGGATGGCACTCCTGGAGCTCCGTAGAGGAGAGACTTCGCTCAATTATTGAGTTTCGCTTGACAATTGAACTAATGTGGATACATGTTTCTTGTCCAGTGAGCCTCAATACAGACAGGTAACTCAAATTATCATCTTTACTTGAGATCTGTTTACTCAAGTACTCCCATTTCAGTTCAGATTGCTAATCACACACATCCGTGTTAGGGGAAATAAATTATAGTGTGAACTGTTGGTTTTAATCTTGCAGAAAACGGTTGGTATTGTCCCAAAAGCCCAAGCAAGTTTCTCGGTCATTAAAGGCGCTTGAAACGTTTGGTAATTGTCAAAGATCCTCACTTGGTGTTTCCCAACATATGGTGTATCCCAACATATGGTGTATCCCAACATATAGTGTATCCCAACCTATAGTGTATCCCAACGTATGTATAAAATAACAAACCTGTGAAAATTTGGGCTCAATTGGTCATCGAATTTGCAAGAGAATAATGAAAGAAAAACACCCTTGTTGCATTACTTTGTGTCACGGTTTTCAGATGCATAATAAACTAGAGGTACATGTACAGTTTTTGTTTACTACAAAAACAAGGTGTTCGTGGTGAGTGAGTGAATGAATTGGTGACAACATTTTACCTCATCAATCCAATGACTGGTTAAGGAGTTATGATTTTTTTACAAATTAAACACCAACTTCCGGTTTGCATTGGAGAAAAGGTCAAATAGGGGTTACTTTTTATGTAGCGCGTGATAAGTTTATTAAGACCTTTTAAATGATGGATGGGGTGTAAAAATCCAATATTTGGTTTAGAAGTTATGGTTTGTTCAAATATAAAGTTTCAACTTCCGTTTTGAACCGGAAGGTACTGTCAAATGAGGTCACACTTGGTAGCGTTGGTGATGTCTTTTGAGTTCTATCTTTTGACGTATAGATGATAAAAATCAAATCATGTGGTTTAGGATTTTTTTATTTTTCAAACATTATATATCAATTTCCAACTTTAACTGGAAGTCAAGGTCAAACAGGGTCGCATATTGTATAGCACGTGATAAGTCTATTAAGACCTTTCAGATGATGCATAGATTGAAAAAATCCAATGTATGGTTCAGATGTTATGATTTTTTTCAAATATAAAATTTAAACATCCGGTTTGAAGCGGAAGACAATTTTTTTCAGGTCACAAATTATAGCAATAGTAATGTTTTTCAAAGCCTTATCTGTTGAGTTGAGGACTTGGACAAAGTTAATAGCGCCCTCAAGCGACCTTGTTTACTACTTGTTGTAAGAGACCATGTTTGGATCAGTCCCATCTTTGCATACTTTCATGATCAGGTGTTTGGCTACTTTCACTGCTGCCTCAGCTTTCCCATTAGCACTGTGATGTCCCGGGGAGGATCGAACATGAATAATTCCCCAGTCCTTTAAGAAATTCTGGAATTCTCCTGATGTGAATTGCGAACCAGAGTCCGTTGTGAGCACAGTAGGAATACCAAATCGAGCAAACTGCTTTTTGTACACAGATATCAACTTGGTAGTAGTGATTGTTTGCAAGTGATCAACTTCAATGAAGTTAGAGTAGTAGTCAACTGTTGCTAAGTATTGTCGGCCTTTTGCTTCGAAGGTATCACTTGCGATTTTGTCCCATGGGCCATTTCCATCATCTTGTGGCTTAAGTGTCTCCCTCGGGTTACGAGGTCGCAGCTCTTGACAGGGTTCACATGTATCCACGAGCTGCTTGATGTCTTTGGCAATGTTGGGCAAAAAAACGAGGGATCGTGCTCGGCGTATCATACTGTTGTACCCCATGTGAGCGGAGTGCAATCTCTTCATAATGTCACTCCTCAGACCTTGTGGAATGACGATAGATTCACCTTTAAGGATAACTCCATCCTCATAACTGAGTACATCCCTGATATCGTAGTAAGGACGTGCTTCATTTGGTACTTGGCACTTTGCATCGGGCCATCCATCAAGAATGAGTGATCGCAGAGTTTTTAATGACACGTCCCTGGATGTAGCTTCCCTGACCTCTTGCAGTCTGACATCGGATATGTTAGGAAAGAAGTTGATTTTCATAATGCGAGGTCGGAGGTCAGGTGAGTCAATATAGGCACGGCTTAGGGTGTCAGCAATGATGAGCTCTGACCCCTTGAGAAAATGAAAATCCATATCATAACGATGGACTCTCATCATGAGGGCTTGCAGTCGTTTAGGAGCCTGACTGAGTGGCTTTCTCATTATAGATGCAAGTGGCTTATGATCATTCTGGACTGTTACCTTGGTGCCATAGGTATACTGATCAAAACGCTCAAGCCCAAAGACTACAGCCAATAGTTCTTTCTCTATTTGTGCCCAGTTTCGTTCAGTAGTAGTGAGCGTACGAGATGCGTACTCTACAGGTTTCCCATCCTGTAGCAAAACAGCTCCAATGCCATCCTTGCTGCTGTCTACTTGGAGTACAATGTCTTTATTTGTGTCGAAGTATGCAAGTACTGGAGTGGCAGACAGCTTTTGTTTCACAGTTTCCAGTGCATTGTCACAAACAGTAGACCAATTCCACTCGGTGTCCTTTCTAGTAAGGGCTCTGATCGGCTCGAGATCGGCAGCAAGGTTGGGTAGGAATTTAGCCATATACTGCACCATTCCACATAAACGTTTCACCCCTTGGATGTCTGTTGGGTGCGGCATATGTAGTACGGCCTCCACTTTGGACTTGTCAACCTTCACACCTTGATTCGTGAAGAGGTGACCATGAAACTGGATTTCAGACTTTCCAATTTCCTTTTTGGCCTCATTTAGCATGATGTGCTGTTCTTTAACGACGTTCAGATAATAAACAACAAATTTCTGGTTCCGGAGTAATATTTTTTGAAATAATTAACTGCATCTTCCTGTTTAACTGGAGGTCAAGGTTTAATAGTCAATGTTGTGTATCGTTTCTTAAGTTGTTACATCACTACCCAATGACGTATAAATATATAAAAAATCAAATGTGTGGTTGTGAAATTATTTTTCTTTGACCAATTATTTTCAACCTCTGGTTTGAACAAGAAGCCAAGTTTAAACTGATTTCATTTGTGTAGATCCTGACTAGTTCATTAAAACCTTTCAGCTGATGTATGACTTGTAAACATTTTATAATTATGTGATGGACTATCTGAAGGTGTATAATGTATCTTATAACATCAATGCATATGTATTCCTACTTGTAGTTTTGGTGCGAGACGTTCATTATTACTCAACTACTGCGATTCACCGCGATTCACTCAGCGCTCGATGTTACTAAAAACGTTAAAGCGCCCTCTTTCGCTGGACTAAAGAGAGCACTTTTGGGAATTCCCGCGCTTGCACTGCATAGCGTACATAGCGTGCGTTGTTGATCAAAATGGGGTAAACGCGTGGGTCAACAGGTGCTTTGACGTCCCTTTTCGACTGATGTAAAGGTCCAAATTTTGTTATTTCTGTGCAAAAGATTGAGCGGGATTGCTGTTTTACAATCTGAAACAAAAATTACGTTGAAATGATCAGTAGTGTTAAAAACATGAATACGATAAGATTTTATGAAATTTTCAAATTTTGTTTTGCACTAGAAGTATTAAAAATATTTTACGTGTTCTGTGAAGCATTTGTCCAACTTTTAATGATCTATCCGATGATGTGTAGATTGTCAAAATCCGATTCATAGTTTTTGAGTTATGATTTTTACAAATATTAAACTTTGATCTAACGTAATTCAATTCCCGATGACGTCATAATGACGTAATTAAGTATGTGTCGTCTTGATACTGAGGTTCAACTATCTATTGAGTGTCAACATTCCATTCAATCTCAATTTTGAGTTATTCCGTAGAAAAGCTCGAAAGTTGTTTTTTGACGAAAAAAACCCGAAGGTGAACTTCGACCCAGGGTAACGACCCGGATGCTAAGGTCGTACGATTTTGGCGTTAACTTTTCAAATGTTGCCCCAGTCTTGGTCTATCAGATGCGAAAACTTTGAACATCATAGCTTTCATATTCGTTGAGATACAGCAAAACGAAAATGGTCCCTTTTCAACTTTAAAAACCCTGTAATTTGACACCTAATGACGTCATCATGACGTAATGAAAACTGTGCCGTCTTCGTATTAAGGTTCAATTGTCTGGTGAGTTTCAAGGTTCAGTTTGGCTTGAATCTTGAGTTATGCTGCAGATAAGAGTTGACGGGAAGAAGAAGGAAGATGGAGAAGAAAAAAAAAACAGAGCAATAACAATAGGTGTTCGTGCATGCACGAACACCTAAAAATTTCAGCTGAAGTCGTTCATTACTTTTTGTGAGAAATTACCCCTTTCTCCGAATGTTTTATAATATGAGTAATTTCAATTTTGTGATAAGTTTGATTTATGCACATAATAAATGTACATCCTAGTGAGAAAATTTCTTTTTTTTTTTGGGGGGGGGGAAGTAATATAAAACACACAACATATACAAGTCAAAAAATCTTCTTTTAAAAATTTTATTCTGATTTGAGTAGACAAAAAGCGAAATATAATATATTATATTTCAAAAAGGTGAAGGTTACAAAACTGCCATATTTTCCAAATTATACAAATTACAAAAGTGAAAACTACTATTACTACAGTTTAGTTTCTTCAATATTCACGGACAGAAAAGAAGTGTTATTAATTAGACGAAACATATTTAAATAATTGAGTTGATGTAAGATACAGAAATGAATTCTTAAACCTGTTTGAAAGGAAACACTCTTGTTTAGAGTACTTTTTACTTTGGCAACCGTTTTCAAATCAATTAAGTGTTTTGCAGTAAATATTAGAGAAATAGTGTATAAAGATTTACTTGTTTATCTTGATTACAATTAAATGGCAAAAGAGAGATTTCAAATGCAAGATTAGTGATGAACATTATAATTAGCAGCTGCTAATATTCATTTTACCAAATTCATAACGCATTACACATTACAAAACTTGCCTTTATCCCTGTGCAACTTGATTGACTGCAAGCAATCACTTTTTTTTCAGAATACAAGAAATAGAAAAGAAAACGCCCCAAACTGTCAAAATTCTATAGCAATGCACAAGGTCTGTCCCATGTTGGAGTATTTTGTACAATATGTAGGATGCAACAATCACATCACGCGATAGGCGCAACGCGCACAGCAATCTCCTTATAAGGAGTTGTTTACCCGAGGGCGATACCATTTCATAGCTGGAGGGGTGTAGCGTTGAAAGAAATCATTGAACAATTATAATTTCTGCATTTACTTTACTTTTTGACCAAAAATGTTTTTATGAATGGGATTCGAAGTGTGTTGAATCTATTTTCAACTCGTGGCTAATACATGCCAAGGCCTGGTTCTTTATAATTTACCTCGACTTCGTCTTGGTAAAATTATCAAGAACCAGGCCATGGTTGGGTTAAAACCACTAGTTGAAAACCTCTTCACCACACATTGATTCACTTAGAATGCAACCAAGCATTGCGTTTCATAGCACATGTTTGTGCAGATCAAGTAACGTGTAATGACATGCCTGTAAGTACTTCATCATAAGCAAGCAATAGAGATGAATCAAGGTATATTTGTACACTGTATTCCAGGAATACTGTCATGCGGTATAATCCCTTAATAATTACTCTTATTTAAGTTTTCAGTTTAGCAACAAATTCCAAATTTAGCAAAAACAAAACAAAGGACCATTTGACTGACTGTATTTAGATCACTTTTAATTGAGTACAAGTACCTTTACTTTATCGTCAAGTTTGCTTGTATAGACAAAGCTTGTACTAAATTAGTTTACCAATTATAAAACTATCACCTTCCAATACTCATATATTAATCTTAAAATCTAATATTTGTTGCAGATTTAAAAGCCGAGTATGGTAGGATTGTCCATTGTTATTATAATAACAGAGAATTCCAAGTAGTGTTATGACAATAATACATATTATATATTATACGATTGCCTGTAATAAGTGTGATGTTGATGAACAAGCACAAGCAATCAAAAGCTGTGACATTCTGGACTAGCCTTCCACTAATTTATTGTAAAGACTGTAAGTTTTGATTAATGTCATCCTATTTTGTAAAAATAACTTTGAAATGAAAAAAGAAGGGAATTTAGTTTGAATTACACACAAAAAACTGCAATTTAGGTCAGAAGGAAAGAAGAAAAAGCCTAATGCATGGATTCCTCTGCATTCATTTGTCTTTATAAAAAAAATTGGGAAACATAGGCGGGTTTCATACAATTGTTTGTTGAAATGTTCATGTGTGGCCACTCTTGATCTTGGTTTGTTTGAAGAACTTAATTCCAAACATGGCGACTGCAGTGCTCAACAGCCTAAGAAAAAACATATCAAAGAAGAGGTTTATTCATCTTAATGCAGACTGGTTACATTCTGGTTACATTTATTTACCAATCAGTGTAATTGTAGTTTCACATTCACCTGTGGATGTCAAAATCTCAAAGTTTGAACAAATTATAAACTTTGTATAGCAAAGGGAGAGGAGTTTAAGTCGCTTTCACAAAACACCAAGATTTGTCAATATCATCATAGATATTGGCATCTTTGTGAAACCTAGTCTCCGTTTTGAGAACAACAGTTATTAACGATTACGAATAAGGCTACCTTTAAGGAGCTGTCTAAAGTTATCAACAATTCCAAGGTCAGACAAAGAATAGAACCAGGGGCAACCATGAAAGGTATGACAACATGTTGGTATTCAGACAATGTGCATCAATGTTGAAAGAAAATGTTCACATGTACATAGAAAAATAGAAATTCTTTTATGGCTCAAAAAAAGAGGAAATAATTATGATTCAATGCCCAGAAGAAGAAAAAAACTTGGTTACAATTTGATAATTTTACAAAAATGAAACTAAAATATTCAACTTACACCACATTTGATGGCCTTTTGCTTGCTTGCACACCAGTACGTAGGTCCAAACTTACATGCATCAACATTGAAAAGTCCTCCCAGGGATTTGGGGCACATTTTCAGAACCTGCGTATATATGAGACAAAATAAGCATTCTTTGATTGATAAAATGACAAATATTCAGCTATACACATGTACATTAAACACTATAGAAATCTTGGTTTGGGGATTTTGTTTATGTTACAATACATTGTAATGAAATAATTTTGATTAACATGTATAATAACAGTCAAGGAGGAGGTTTTGACGAGTGCTTCAATTAAACATATCAAAGATAGCTTTACATAAAAGGTGCGCACTTGGCAGAGGATGACAGGATGACATTTCAAGCCAATGATTCCTTCCTGCCCCCCCCCCCCTCCTTTTTTTGTTTATATAAACAAGAATGGTGTGATGACAAACACAAATGCCCTGCTGACATTAATCTCATTCTTGAGTATTTGCTCAGACAAAACTTCTTTTGTTTTAGCCATTTTTACCTTCACATTTGACCTAGGGGGTCCACACACAACAGGCTTTTGGAGGATCCCAAGACCAATCCACAAACCAAGTTTGGAGTTGATATGCCAAGTCCTTTTTAAGTTATCACTCAGACAATGATTTCGTGCACACACACACACACACAAGTATATATGTACATTAAGCCTGCAACCGTGGACCTCCTATTGTCCCTCTTTTTCTTCTACTTTTTTTTGAACAGCTCCCATTGGTTTTGTATATGTTTTCCAACTGTGGACCCTAATGTCCTCTTTTCTTATATGTCCCCGGTTTGAATGTGAATACCTACTCACAGACACCTGGAAGGACAAGAAAAACACTATATGCCCCTTCAGCTTGCTTTGCCAGTGGGGGAGAACATAAAAACTCCTTGAGGAAAGAAACAGGAACTTAGACTGATCCCAAACTGATAACTTTATCAGTATGACACAAGTGGGCATTCACCATTTGGGAGATTCAATTGTATCTAAGACTTACCGAACAGATTTCACTGGGAGTGAAAAGCTCTTCTTTGAGAAGGTCCAGGATGTATGGTCCATACACATCAACGTAATTCTTGCACTTGAGAACAAATACAGAAACTTTTACTAACACAAAAAAAAAAACACTTGAAAGCTACCAATATCATAGACCTAGTTATGCAATGGGCACTATGAGAAATTCAATCATGAGTAGTGATTTTACGTAGTTTTTTTTTTAAAGTACTCTGTTCAAGATTAAACATCCTTCTTCCTCGGTTAAGAGATTATTTTGTTGAACGCAAACAATCCTGATAATGGTAAGTAGGCCTTGATTGGCCCTTATTGTAGACTGAAACCTCCAAGATATCACAATTCAAAAAGTTTACAGTCGCTGTACATCACCAGAAATACACAACTACAGGTACAGGTTTGGACACAATAAGGATTTTTCCCCCTCTCCCTTTGTTGTTTGCTCGACTTCTTTCAAGATCTGAAGGCCTAAGAATAGTTTTGAGAGATCAAAGGCGCCTTGTCAAAACCTCCAAGCCCATCCATTCCGCGTGCATTCTGCGGGAGTCCGCGGATTTTTGTAACAAAAGAACCCGTAGCAACCGGGCATGTCCACGGCCACGACGGCTCATTTACATGTCAATAAACATGAATATTCCGGGGGCTCCGCGGAGCGACCGGTCGCCATTGTAAGGTCCAGCTTATGAGCTGACCGGCGGAACCGCGGAGGAACGTAGGTGGTTAACAATGGTTTTACCTTTGCAGATTAAAAAGCAAAGTAAGGGTGGATGTGTAACTAAAATCCATTTCCTCCAATGTGTGATTTTTAAGACTTGGTTCGGCCTACATAACCAAAACATGAATTTTAAAAATGGTTGTCTTTATTCCCAGCTTCGACTGACAAAAGTTCCAGGCTACGTGCAAACTCCGTTCCAAGTGGGTCAGAGTATCCAGGGGACAATTTTAACTGTTCGTTCTTACTTTCCAAGCGGAAAACATTAGTTTCTTATTTATAAAATCCCAAGTCACCGTCACCAATAAACAAATATACACACCTGTGTGAGTGTGTCTCCATGTCAAAACAACCAGATAGTCTGGTTTGTCCAATGTCTGAGGGGGAGGAAGCCACAGTTTCAGAGACCGGTGTTTCTATTGGCTGTCTAATTTCCATATAGAGCGTAACAAATGTTTTCATTGGTCGATTTTGCCCTACACTGCCAGAGCAGCATATTGTATTTACCATCATGGAAGAAAACCTTCAGTAGTCGCGGCGGCGGTGATTTCTTATTAATTTAGCATCGTTTTTCTTGCGGGAAAATTGATTAAATGTGAATGGTTTCAAGTTAAAAATCGATATTTTTGTATCAAGCATAAATGTTGCAAATTATGCTTCGCAAATTGGATCGCAACATTTGCGATGCACTTTTTACAATTGCATAGCAAATCATCAAAATTGCATCACAAATTGCAATGTGATACAGGTGAAATCGTTCCCTGATTATCACATGCGCTGGATGGTGTAATTGTCTTGTCGGTGCGGCCTGTCCGCTTCCAGGAGGATGGTATTCGTGGGTAGAAAATGTATTGTTCTGGAAGAGCACGGCCGGTCCGCGTCCAAGCCGCTGATATTCATGACCTGAAAATACAACTTGTTTATTCATGAGACTTATTGTTATACTAACAATAGCGCCCGGCAAGGATAGCTCATTAACCTCGCCGCGCTTCAACGCACATGGCCGTTCTTCCGCGGACTGTCCGAGGTCCTTAGCAACGGCGGTATTTGCTGTCCAGTCCGCAGACTGTCAGCGGAGGAACACCCGGGAGGTTTTGACAAGGCGCCTAACAATTGGAAAAAACGAAATCTGAAAGTTCACATGCCTGCTCCCTTTAACTGCCCTTATCTAGACAAAATAATGAAACCAAAGCATTTGACAATTAAAAAAAAGTCCATAATTAATGGGTAGCAGAGGCTGGGTTTTCCTTGGTTGATCGTTTCAGAGAATTTCCACATATCAACCGATGCAATATTGCACACAATGTAAAGACAATCAGTACATTATCACATTATCACACATTATCTTCAAGTACACGGATCCTCCAATCAGAGCTGCAGATAAAGTGGCGATATTAACCCATATTGCACGGCTAATATTACTACCTGCGTCTTGTGTGTTCTATGTCACGCGCCAAGTTTGCTTGAAGATAAATACGTTATCACACGCGCCCTCGTTGGATAGTGGACGCAGAACCGCTATACTTTTTAGTGATCCACTCACGCTTGTGTGATAGCTTATACTATTTGACAAAATACAAGCAACTTTTCCTGTATTGAGTTGGGACTTGACTGCTAGTGCTGGGCGAATAGTGAAATTTTGTTATTCGGATAATGCTGGCCAACTATCCGAAATTAATCGGATATTTGAATAGTTTTTTCGCCGCTAGAGGGCACTATTTAAAAAAAAATTAACAAAATATTATTATTTTTTTGCCGCTAGAGGGCGCTGTTCGTTTGTGAATGAGATCTTGTGGGCAGATTGATATTAGTTTTAGACAGTGTCACTCGGTTCATTCATAAAAATGACCGGATCTAATTTAAAGATGGCGATTTGCTTTTTCTTTTGATCGTGATTGACTCTACGTGAAGGAAAACTTTTGTAATCTTTGAACAAATTACGTCAGATGTGTCATTTTTTGAACTCTTCACGGAGGTGAGCATAGTTAAATACTTAATTTATGCTGTTTTATGCTGTCTTAATAGAAGTTTCATAAGGATTCAGACAAAACATTCATATCAGTTGTCGCCCAATGCCGCGGATATTCCGATATTAAAGAATATCCGGTTACTTGGCTGTAATTACAGAACTATCCGGTTTATAAAACGCTATTCGCGCCCTATGTGGATATCCGGTTAAGAAAAAAAAGGCATTCGCGGTTACGGATAGGAAAACCTATTCGCCATTAATCGGATATTCGAATAATTCGCCCAGGCATATTGACTGCCTAGAAATCACACGCTGGTAGAGATATTCCACTACCCGGAATCTGAGGTAGCGATAGGTAGTGTACATAATTACCTCTTGTTGGTCAGCTGTTGGGAAGAGTTGACAAACCTTAGCAATCTCATCAATCACTTCATCTTTGTTCTCATCAATGAATGCTTCTACAGCGCTAACTATCTCTTTACATGCAGTACAGCTTGCTGTTCCATTGCCTAGCTTAGGCCTTGCTATAATCATTAACATAAAAAAAAATAAAAATTTTACCACATTCAATCATTTTTAGACTCAGGAAATCTAAAGTGTTTCAAGATTCTTGATGCAAAAACAAAGTTGGATTATTATCTCGCTGTTAATGCATGAGTTATGACAAAGTAAAAATCATTCAATTCTAGAATGTAAAGATTCCGCAACTAATGAATAGACATTTATGCCACACCTCATTTCACATACATATTATTTGCTGTTTGTACAATTCCACAATTTTTTTTTTTCTTTATAACATGCTGTATTTGCCTCATAAATGTTTCAAAATGTACAATTATCTAAGTTTCTCTCAAAGAAACTTACTCTAGGAGAATGGACGATAAAGTGTAGAATCGTTAATAGAATGTACGAGCCGCAGGCAAGTACTTTGTACAAACGAGTCTACACTTTATAGTCTACTCTCTGACTAAAACTATCCCCCCTCAAATGTTGTACTTTGTCAACGTTTGATCACATTTATATTTTTTTGGCAAAATATATAACCATGGTTTAAAGTAATTTGAATGGACAATCAGCTTCAAGTTGAACTATCATTTTAGTTTGTTACAAATATACAGTTAAGTGTAGAATTGTAAGGAGTCTACAAGAATCAAGTGTAGATTCATAAGATAATCTACACTTTCATCAAAAGAGTGACATCACAGATATAGTTTTTCCCATTAATAAACAGGAAAGAACCCTGAAAGCTTACTCAATGGGGTGCACAGTTTGATCTCTTTGCAGATGTCATTTGGTTCCAGCTCCGAATCCACAATGAGTTTGAGTAACATGGGTCCATATAGGTCCAGGAATGACATACACTGCTTATTGAGAGAGTCTGGCAGTACAGTGCATACATTCTCAATCATCTTAGTCACTTCCTCCTGTAAGAAATGAAAACCATAAGTCTGTCTTCTAGATGAGAGATCAGTTGCTTTCAGGAATTACTTAAACGTCATCTTCATCACCAAACATGAAAAATGTCTTGATAGTTATGAGATATTTTGTATGGTTTAACTTCAAAACAATGCTCGGAGAAAGAGGAGTATAAGAATGGATCGGTGTATCGAAAAGTGGTAAGGGATTATACAATAGATCCTTTTGTTTGGAAAGCAGTTTGCAACAGCTAATTTTTATTATTTTTTTTTTTTCAGATGGATTAAGTACCAATACACCATGTTCAATAGTACAGTGTTTGCACAAATTTGTGTGATGTGTGTTGTTAGAGAAAGACTCTTCTGGGGTCGAAAAATGAGGCCACTAGCTAATGTTTGCAGTCTATTGTACCATAAGTCATTTTGGTAAACTAGAACAGCGAAGCTGCCATGGCGAGCTGCTGATCACCAGATAGAACGAATGACTGACAGAAAAACCAATCATTTGATCAACTGAAGGTCAAAGGGATGTTGACAAGTATAAGGTTATGACATTTAAGGTTTTCATTGATTTAGCTCATTCAACTGGAACCAGTGATCTTTGAGTTTTATCTTTTCATATTATATGCATTTAAGCAGCAATAATTATTTGAATAAAACTTTGCACTCTTCAGTGATGCACTGGTTGAGTTTTATCTTTTCATATGCATCTTTATGTTAAAAGTAATATTTGATTTAGGTTTCAAGTCAGTACATCATGGAAATAAGGAGTTATGCCTATTCAATGTGTTCATTGTTTTAGCTCATTCAACTGAAACCAGTGATTAATTCTTTAAGTTTTATCTCTTCATATTAATCTACATGTAAGAAGCAACATTTGACTTAAAGGGTCTATGTAACTTTTGTAGGACAAAATACACAATGTCCACAGATTTACACTAAACTTACACAATTTGAAGATAATGATAGTAGAAAGCTTCCCTGAAAATACTACGTGCTGAGGTGCTGTAGTTTTTGGGAAATGAGTAAAACAATTTCGTGAAAATAATTTTCGTCTCATGAGACGAAAATTATTTTAATCATTTACAAATGGATTTTCATGACATTGTTTTACTCATTTTCTCAAAAACTACAGCACCTCAGTAAGTAAGATTTGAAGGGAAGCTTTCCATTATCATTATCTTCCAACCCTGTAAGTTTAATGTAAATCTATGGACATTTTGAAAAAGTACCAACATCATTGCAACAGGGAGTTATTACCATTTAATGTTTGTCATTGTTTTAGCTCATTCAACTGAAACCTGTGACTAATTCTTTGAGTTATCTCTTTTCATATGAATCTACTTGTAAGAAGCAATGTTTGACTTAAGTTTCAAGTCAGTGCATCATTGCAATCAGGAGTTATGATCATTTATGTTCTTCATTTATGCTCATTCAACTGGAACCAGTGACAAAGAGTTTGATTTTTGTTTTAACAAATTATTTCAAACTTTAAGATTTTAATTTGAGTTTGTTTCTTTTAAATCCAGATGTCAATGTTCGAGCCTGAAAAAAAAACTTCAACATTATTTGAAAAAACCCCTGAAAATTACTGAAATGACTGGCAATTGTGTATATACCAAAAACAACTCAACTCAAAGACTTAAACTTAAACCAAAAACTTTAACATTTTAAAAAACTTTAATGCGGACGGCCGCCGGACGGAAATTGGTATTACATAGGCTCGCACTGCTCTGCAGCTCGCCAAAATGCAGTTTGCAAAAGGTAATTTTTTTTTTCATGAATAAATTACCATTACGCAGTGTTACTTAGGGTAGTATTCCTTGATTACTAATAATACAGTGCTAGCAAAAATGAGTGTGATGCTTTGTCAAACAAATCAACTGTGCTTCCTGCAGATCCCAAGTACGGGCGGTTGTGGGCCGCGAAAGTCAGTCAGACTCACACGAGCAAACGTGGTCCGGTCCGACGTCTTTTTCAACGCTGTGATGCTTTGTCAAACCTATCAACTGTGCTTGCCTACACAGTGTGTTCAAAGCAAGTTTAGTGAATGAGATGTGTACATGTACTTACTGTAGTTTTGTTCATCTCTAATTGAGTATCAATGATGCCAAAGATGACATCACAAACTGTGCATAGGGATCCACTCTCTACCTTGCTGACAGCAACTATGACATGAGAAACACAGACAATTACATGACCATATGACCACAACCAAAAGAGCTCCAAAGTATACCAAACAATATGACACTTTTGACCATTGACACAATGGTACTGACCAGCCATATTCTTAACATATCATTGCTACTCTGTCCCATTCTACCAAGTTGAAATCATTTACAAACCCCTTTTTCTGATTTTTGGCGGATTAGTGGACGATGGAGCTTTATGAAGGGACTACAAATCAAAGGACAACTACAGAGAATCAAGTTAATTTCTATTGAGCAGGCAAAGTACATCTTGGTTTAATGAATGACTTCATTACATTTTTTTATGTTATTTCTTATTAACTCTTTCAGTGCTTTCTTTACACACAAAAAATGCAATTTCTTTTAAAAATTCTGTAGAAAGTCTTTAGCAAATTAAGTCTTCAACACCAAATAAAACTGCATCTTGCTGATTTGTGTTGCCTTGATATGTCCCAAAGTCCATAGTATTTCTTGACTGTTAATGCTCTCTTGTGATAACATGTATACCAAGGGGTTGTTAAGGTACGACTGACAACCTTTTTTGAGCACATAAAAGAGGTTGCACAATAACAGTGCTTTCTGAATACATAAAATAGACCGTTCATGTACATGACTTGTAGCTGAAAGAGTTGATTGATAGATACATGTAGAATACTTCTAACCTTTCTTGTTGGTAGAACAGACACTCAGAGATTCACAGATCTGATCAGGATCCATCTCAGATAGAAGAAGTTGAATAATGGGTTTGGTGTAATCATCAACGAATCCAGTACATTCCGATGAGTATTTAGACAATGGAACCTTACTGCATACCATATCAAGGAACTTCTGAATCTCAACCTGCAGGTTACACATATATGTCATCAATAGATACATGTATATTGTAGTGTGTATTGTGTTTTATCCTATTGTTCAGTATTGTATCAAATTGGGTTGATGTGGCTTGCTGCCAAAGGCGCCCTTGCATGCATGCATCACAATTCAGCATCACAATTCAGCTCTAAGCTACAAGTAAGGATGATTAGCCTTCCAAATTATTATATTGTTTTAATGGTATTGTTTTCCAAAACTGGAACAAATCCCATAACATAGTGAAAAAGTCATAACGGAAAGAGTTGAGTGTAAACTCAACCCATTACAAAAACCTAGTCAGTTTTTTTTTCAAAAAAAAAAAACCCTAATAAAAAGTTAGTATTTGACAACACTAAGATGCTAGGTTTGTCATATGAAGGAAAAATGGGATCATAAATGCATAAGATCCTACGTTACTGAATGCATAAAGAGGCTCATAAATGAGGCAGTCAAAAGTTTTAAAAATACCTGGTTTATCCAAGCAAATTCAATTATCAAAAGGTAGTTAAAAAATAGTTTACAACTGCTGTATACAAACCAGAAATGTGTGGTTTCTTTCAATTTGCTTTCTAAGATAAATAATATATTTAGAAAGTTTTTTTTGCACAGAAATCTTATTCCAGAAGAAAAAGTGGGAGCTGTACCTGAGTTGCATTTTGTGATAGTTCAGAGCGCATTTCCTTTACAATCAGCTCACAGATCATACATTCAGCATCAGAGTCTACCTTGGATTCAGGCTCAAACTGCTCAGATTCTAAGGGGGGAAATCATTCAAAAATATCTGTTTATCTGAATATGCTGAAAACCATTCTTTCATATTTAATTCATTTGACAATGCTTAAAGCTGAAATTCCAAATGTATATTTAGATAATATTCTTTTTTTTCAAAATATTGCTGCACAAAAATAGACCCTGTGAAAACACAATGTTCCTATTTACAGAAGATTATTTCAGAACTTTACCTGCTGTGCAAAGCCCAAGTACAGCACACAATTTCTCTGGAGTCATGGTGGTTACTAGTTGTATAATCTCAGGCAGGTATCTTTCCACTACATCGAGGCAAGTTGTCTGTACCTCACCTTCTAGTTTAGAGCAAATCTCACTTGTTAAGAAATCTTCAATTTCTTTCTGTCATAAACCAAGAGAGTAAAACAGACTCATTAGGCAGGATATAGACCGTATTGAATAACGCTTTTTTGCTATGAAAAGTCGCTATCTTGTAGGGCAAACTGTATGTGCGCCCAAACGCGTACATCATCGAAGCACGCACCACTCAACATTCCCCGTTTAATTTCTATGGCACATGCACAAAAACGCACGCACACGCGCCATCTAGCACAGTAGGTCAGATATTGGAGCGGTGACGTCATACTCAATACGATCTTTTGGATTATGCTGATTGTCTAAGGGACCATGGATAAACTATGTCACGGGAATGACCGCGTCACGACGCGTTCCTTCGCGTGACAAATTGAACAAAAGAAAATCTACGGAGTGGAACGCGTTCTTCTCAACCAACGGGTCTTTAGGAAGACCCACTGTATAACAAAGGAACAATGGTGAGGCCGAAAACCACTGTGTAGTTATAATCGGCTTATCTGGGTAGATATAAACCCAAGTTGTTTCCACTGCAAATTACGTAAACTGTTGTTTCAATAAATAAACAACAACCAAAGATCCATGGTAATTATAATAACTGTGTCTCGGGTCTAGTTTATATTTTGACTAGTTTTTTTTTAAGTTACAAAAAGATTAATCCTAGCCCTTTTCACGCAATAAGTCAAAACACAACCGCATATTAAAAAATAAAAAATATTGCGTTTTTGCACGACCGCCATGCAAAATAATCCCCCAAAATACAATAGAATAAAACAAAATCAATAGGAAAAACATCTTACATTAAACAGTAAAACTATACCTTTTTTTTGTACATCCAAGGTATCCAAAATGTTTCATGTTTGAACAATGAAGCCAACACGTTATGTAGTTTTTCTTAAACACGCTAAATATTCCCAAGGAACTGCTGAAAATTCACCACGTTGTTGACATGCCCAAGGTACCAGCAACGGCGCCAATGTTGTACGCTGGTTAGTATTGCAATTTTCGGACACCAGATTCTCCCGAAAGTCTTAATCTCAAGGCGGTTGTAACTGATTTCGTAAACTGTTGCGCAAATTTTCCAACGGAGGGCGGCTCTCCCGCTATATCACATTGTTTAGGAAAGCCCTCTAGCGTTCAATGTTTCTTGCATTATAGTTCGTTGCACGCAAAGTAACAAGACTACTAGGCCTGAATATTGAAAACACTGTGTGTGAGTGTGTCGCTGGATATAGTGTGTTTGTGTACTACGATGTAATTTTGCGTTGTGTTTTGTGTGATTGCAAGCCGGTCAGCATGATTTCGCGGTACTTATATGAACAAATCGTGTAAGTGTAAGCATCTCTGTAAACACAGGTCCTAATGTAATAATTAGATGTAGATACAAAATAAGTTGGCGATGATTTCAAATTTAAGAATAATAGTCACCACTTCAACTTGTTATGGCAGTACCATATTATTGTATTGGCTTTGGCAAACTCGAGGGTTGGCTGTACATGGACATCTCCAACCAATTGTCATGTGTATACCTGAGCTAGACCGCAAACACTAATCCTTCACCCCTTCGTGGCTTACTTGCGAGCTGCCTTGTCCATGTAATCTGAACAACAAAAGGCACCAACAATAGAGTTCGATAATGAGGGACCTTAAAAATCAGTGAAGCGCTTAATCCATCTTGGGACGGGCGCGTGACAATTTTGGGACGGACTCGTTCTAGAACGAGTCTGACCGCGGGCGGCCGCGTTCTTAGTTTATCCATGGTCCCTAAAATGAAGATGATAACCCAAAGCTGGTCATTAATTATTTATATAAAATTGATGTGATAGCCTACCTCAGTTGATCCATCCTTCAGAACAAGTTCAACATAACGAGCAATTTCCTCACAAAGTCCACAGTTTGATCCTTCAACAGGCTTCAGCATTGTTGCTAAACAGAGAGAGGCAAGGGGGTAAGACAGAGAGTTTAATTAAGTAGTTATTAAAAAATATCTCAAAGTGCACTAGCAAAACGTTTGTAATAAAAGACTTCTTTTGTTCTTAATATTTAATCAAGTAACACTAGCATTACAAACAAGTCGCATCAAAGACAAGGAAAGAGAGAACCGGTAACTTTCATTGTCAATATCTGCTTATCTCTAGTTTGGTTTATCTTGTAGAGAATGAATTACATGTCATGATTAAACAGTTTGGTTTGCTTTACTATGTTGAGATTAAAAGTTTTAAAAAATGAGACAGATCAACTAAAATAGGGAAACATTGAATGTGTGCAACGTTAACGCTTGTTACGAGCGGTTTAAAGGGAAGGTACACAATTGGTAGTTACTCAAAACAAATATTAACTTAAAAACTGACTTGGTAACGAGCATTGGAGAGCTGTTGATAGTATCAAACATTGTGAGAAATGGCTCTGTCTGAAGTAGCATAGATTTTGAGAAAGAGGTAATTTCTCAGTAAAATAATAAAAGACTTCTAGCCAGAATACTTTTATTCCTATCTGGAATTCCTAAATTTTCACATGCTTGTTAGTTTATGCTTATGTTGGGATACACCACGTGAAAAGACTTCTCTCTTTGACAATTACTAAAGGTGTACCTTCCCTTTAAGATAAAACAGGGAGGGTGGCTTTTGTTTCCCCGTTGGACTTGTATGCTTTATGGATGAGATTCTGGAGCCTTGACCTACCTGATGAAGCTGTGCAAAGTTTAAGAGTGGCACAAATCTCACCGGCTGACAATTCAGCAGCAAGTAACTTTACAATCTCAGGCGTGTATTGAGTAACAAAACTGTCACAGTCATTCTGCACTGTCTTAGGCAAGACTGAGCACACCTCCTTCAGAGCTGCTTCAATATCAGCCTGTTGGGAATTAACCAAACAACAAGAATTAATAGTTGGTTGGATATGTACATTAAATATAATTATTTCAAAGGCATCAAGTACAGTCTGATGTTTAGTAACTCGTGTATTGGTAGTACATGTTGTGTGTATGCAGAAAGTGCGTTTGGCAAACCATTTATAACTCTGGCATCTAAGCACAAAACTGATGTTAAAATTGGCAAAGTACAACTATTCTGGAAGAGCTACAGAAAATTAGCAAAGATCGGTCAAATTTGTTTCTGTTCTGTGCCTGCATTATAACAAGCATTTTCACACATTTGGAATAGGAAAGGTTTGAGTAGATTTGATTAGATTTGATTGGCTTACCACAGCTGTTTTTCCTTCCAGTAACTGATCCAACTTCTCTATGACAGTTTTGCACAAAACACATTCCACAGATTCTTCAACGTCTTCTACATCGGACACTAAAACACAAATCAACAAATATGAATCATTAAAATCATCAAGGGGAAACAAATCAAATCAAGTCAATATTTGGAAAAAAAATGGTCATAGTGGTTTCAGGCGGTTTGAGAAGCAACAGGCAGGGTTGTTTCAGGCAGTTTGAGGAGTAACAGGCAGGGTGGTTTCAGGCAGTTTGAGGAGTAACAGGCAGGGTGGTTTCATGCAGTTTGAGGAGTAACAGGCAGGGTAGTTTCAGGCAGTTTGAGGAGTAACAGGCAGGGTGGATTCAGGCAGTTTGAGGAGTAACAGGCAGGGTGGATTCAGGCAGTTTGAGGAGTAACAGGCAGGGTGGTACAGGCAGTTTGAGGAGTGACAGGCAGGGTGGTTTCAAGCAATTTGAGGAGTAACAGGCAGGGTAGTTTCAGGTAGTTTGAGGAGTAACAGGCAGGGTAGTTTCAGGCAGTTTGAGGAGTGACAGGCAGGGTGGATAGAGGCAGTTTGAGGAGTAACAGGCAGGGTAGTTTCAGGCAGTTCGAGGAGTAACAGGCAGGGTGGATTCAGGCAATTTGAGGAGTAACAAAAAAGGACAGTTTGGGGAAGTTTGTGGAGGGTAGTTTCTGAAGGTTTGAGGAGCCTTGACCTACCTGATGAAGCTGTGCAAAGTTTAAGAGCAGCACAAATCTCACCGGCTGACAATTCAGCAGCAAGTAACTTTACAATCTCAGGCGTGTATTGAGTAACAAAACTGTCACAGTCATTCTGCACTGTCTTAGGCAAGACTGAGCACACCTCCTTCAGAGCTGCTTCAATATCAGCCTGTTGGGAATTAACCAAACAACAAGAATTAATAGTTGGTTGGATATGTACATTAAATATAATTATTTCAAAGGCATCAAGTACATTCTGATGTTTAGTAACTCGTGTATTGGTAGTACATGTTGTGTGTATGCAGAAAGTGCGTTTGGCAAACCATTTATAACTCTGGCATCTAAGCACAAAACTGATGTTAAAATTGGCAAAGTACAACTATTCTGGAAGAGCTACAGAAAATTAGCAAAGATCGGTCAAATTTGTTTCTGTTCTGTGCCTGCATTACAACAAGCATTTTCACACATTTGGAATAGGAAAGGTTTGAGTAGATTTGATTAGATTTGATTGGCTTACCACAGCTGTTTTTCCTTCCAGTAACTGATCCAACTTCTCTATGACAGTTTTGCACAAAACACATTCCACAGATTCTTCAACGTCTTCTACATCGGACACTAAAACACAAATCAACAAATATGAATCATTAAAATCATCAAGGGGAAACAAATCAAATCAAGTCAATATTTGGAAAAAAAATGGTCATAGTGGTTTCAGGCGGTTTGAGAAGCAACAGGCAGGGTTGTTTCAGGCAGTTTGAGGAGTAACAGGCAGGGTGGTTTCAGGCAGTTTGAGGAGTAACAGGCAGGGTGGTTTCATGCAGTTTGAGGAGTAACAGGCAGGGTAGTTTCAGGCAGTTTGAGGAGTAACAGGCAGGGTGGATTCAGGCAGTTTGAGGAGTAACAGGCAGGGTGGATTCAGGCAGTTTGAGGAGTAACAGGCAGGGTGGTACAGGCAGTTTGAGGAGTGACAGGCAGGGTGGTTTCAAGCAATTTGAGGAGTAACAGGCAGGGTAGTTTCAGGTAGTTTGAGGAGTAACAGGCAGGGTAGTTTCAGGCAGTTTGAGGAGTGACAGGCAGGGTGGATAGAGGCAGTTTGAGGAGTAACAGGCAGGGTAGTTTCAGGCAGTTCGAGGAGTAACAGGCAGGGTGGATTCAGGCAATTTGAGGAGTAACAAAAAAGGACAGTTTGGGGAAGTTTGTGGAGGGTAGTTTCTGAAGGTTTGAGGAGCCTTGACCTACCTGATGAAGCTGTGCAAAGTTTAAGAGCAGCACAAATCTCACCGGCTGACAATTCAGCAGCAAGTAACTTTACAATCTCAGGCGTGTATTGAGTAACAAAACTGTCACAGTCATTCTGCACTGTCTTAGGCAAGACTGAGCACACCTCCTTCAGAGCTGCTTCAATATCAGCCTGTTGGGAATTAACCAAACAACAAGAATTAATAGTTGGTTGGATATGTACATTAAATATAATTATTTCAAAGGCATCAAGTACAGTCTGATGTTTAGTAACTCGTGTATTGGTAGTACATGTTGTGTGTATGCAGAAAGTGCGTTTGGCAAACCATTTATAACTCTGGCATCTAAGCACAAAACTGATGTTAAAATTGGCAAAGTACAACTATTCTGGAAGAGCTACAGAAAATTAGCAAAGATCGGTCAAATTTGTTTCTGTTCTGTGCCTGCATTACAACAAGCATTTTCACCCATTCGGAATAGGAAAGGTTCGAGTAGATTTGATTAGATTTGATTGGCTTACCACAGCTGTTTTTCCTTCCAGTAACTGATCCAACTTCTCTATGACAGTTTTGCACAAAACACATTCCACAGATTCTTCAACGTCTTGTACATCGGACACTAAAACACAAATCAACAAATATGAATCATTAAAATCATCAAGGGGAAACAAATCAAATCAAGTCAATATTTGGAAAAAAAATGGTCATAGTGGTTTCAGGCGGTTTGAGAAGCAACAGGCAGGGTTGTTTCAGGCAGTTTGAGGAGTAACAGGCAGGGTGGTTTCATGCAGTTTGAGGAGTAACAGGCAGGGTAGTTTCAGGCAGTTTGAGGAGTAACAGGCAGGGTGGATTCAGGCAGTTTGAGGAGTAACAGGCAGGGTAGATTCAAGCAGTTTGAGGAGTGACAGGCAGGGTGGTTTCAAGCAGTTTGAGGAGTAACAGGCAGGGTAGTTTCAGGCAGTTTGAGGAGTAACAGGCAGGGTGGACTCAGGCAGTTTGAGGAGTAACAGGCAGGGTGGATTCAGGCAGTTTGAGGAGTAACAGGGCATGGTGGTTTCAGGCAGTTAAAGCAGTAACAGGCAGGGTAGTTTCAGGCAGTTTTAGGAGTAACAGGCAGGGTGGTTTCAGGCCGTTTGAGGAGTAACAGGCAGGGTGGTTTCAGGCAGTTTGAGGAGTAACAGGCAGGGTGGTTTCAGGCAGTTTGAGGAGTAACAGGCATGGTGGATTCAGGCAGTTTGAGGAGTAACAGGCAGGGTGGTTTCAGGCAGTTTGAGGAGTAACAGGGCATGGTGGTTTTAGGCAGTTTGAGGAGTAACAGGCCATGGTGGTTTCAGGCAGTTTGAGGAGTAACAGGCATGGTGGTTTCAGGCAGTTTGAGGAGTAACAGGGCATGGTGGATTCAGGCAGTTTGAGGAGTAAAAGGGCAACTTTGATGACCAATTGAGCTGAAATTTTCACATGCTTGTTATTTTATGCTTATGTTGGGATACACCACGTGAAAAGACTTCTCTCTTTGACAATTACTAAACGTGTACCTTCCCTTTAAGATAAAACAGGCAGGGTGGCTTTTGTTTCCCCGTTGGACTTGTATGTTTATGGATGAGATTATGGAGCCTTGACCTACCTGATGAAGCTGTGCAAAGTTTAAGAGTGGCACAAATCTCACCGGCTGACAATTCAGCAGCAAGTAACTTTACAATCTCAGGCATGTATTGAGTAACAAAACTGTCACAGTCATTCTGCACTGTCTTAGGCAAGACTGAGCACACCTCCTTCAGAGCTGCTTCAATATCAGCCTGTTGGGAATTAACCAAACAACAAGAATTAATAGTTGGTTGGATATGTACATTAAATATAATTATTTCAAAGGCATCAAGTACAGTCTGATGTTTAGTGACTTGTGTATTGGTAGTACATGTTGTGTGTATGCAGAAAGTGCGTTTGGCAAACCATTTATAACTCTGGCATCTAAGCACAAAACTGATGTTAAAATTGGCAAAGTACAACTATTCTGGAAGAGCTACATATAATTAGCAAAGATCGGTCAAATTTGTTTCTGTTCTGTGCCTGCATTATAACAAGCATTTTCACACATTTGGAATAGGAAAGGTTTGAGTAGATTTGATTAGATTTGATTGGCTTACCACAGCTGTTTTTCCTTCCAGTAACTGATCCAACTTCTCTATGACAGTTTTGCACAAAACACATTCCACAGATTCTTCAACGTCTTGTACATCGGACACTAAAACACAAATCAACAAATATGAACCATTAAAATCATAAAGGGGAAACAAATCAAATCAAGTCAATATTTGGAAAAAAATTGTCATAGGGGTTTCAGGCGGTTTGAGAAGCAACAGGCAGGGTTGTTTCAGGCAATTTGAGGAGTAACAGGCAGGGTGGTTTCATGCAGTTTGAGGAGTAACAGGCAGGGTAGTTTCAGGCAGTTTGAGGAGTAACAGGCAGGGTGGATTCAGGCAGTTTGAGGAGTAACAGGCAGGGTGGATTCAGGCAGTTTGAGGAGCAACAGGCAGGGTGGTACAGGCAGTTTGAGGAGTGACAGGCAGGGTGGTTTCAAGCAATTTGAGGAGTAACAGGCAGGGTAGTTTCAGGCAGTTTGAGGAGTAACCGGCAGGGTGGACTCAGGCAGTTTGAGGAGTAACAGGCAGGGTGGATTCAGGCAGTTTGAGGAGTAACAGGGCATGGTGGTTTCAGGCAGTTAAAGCAGTAACAGGAGGGTAGTTTCAGGCAGTTTTGAGAGTAACAGGCAGGGTGGTTTCAGGCAGTTTGAGGAGTAACAGGCAGGGTAGTTTCATGCAGTTTGAGGAGTAACAGGCAGGGTGGATTCAGGCAGTTTGAGGAGTAACAAGTAGGGTGGTTCAGGCAGTTTGAGGAGTAACAGGCAGGGTGGATTCAGGCAGTTTGAGGAGTAACAGCCATGTTGGTTTCAGGTAGTTTGAGGAGTAACAGGCAGGGTGGATTCAGGCAGTTTGAGGAGTAACAGGCATGGTGGTTTCAGGCAGTTTGAGGAGTAACAGGGCATGGTGGATTCAGGCAGTTTGAGGAGTAACAGGGCATGGTGGTTTCAGGCAGTACGAGGAGTAACAGGCAGGGTGGTTTCAGGCAGTTTGAGGAGTAACAGGCAGGGTGGTTTCAGGCAGTTTGAGGAGTAACAGGCATAGTGGATTCAGGCAGCTTGAGGATTAACAGGCAGGGTGGTTTCAGGCAGTTTGAGGAGTAACAGGGCATGGTGGTTTTAGGCAGTTTGAGGAGTAACAGGCCATGGTGGTTTCAGGCAGTTTGAGGAGTAACAGGCATGGTGGTTTCAGGCAGTTTGAGGAGTAACAGGCAGGGTGGTTTCGGGCAGTTTGAGGAGTAACAGGCAGGGTGGTTTCAGGCAGTTTGAGAAGTAACAGGCAGGGTGGATTCAGGCAGTTTGAGGAGTAACAGGCAGGGTGGTTTCAGGCAGTTTGAGGAGTAACAGGCAGGGTGGATTCAGGCAGTTTGAGGAGTAACAGCCATGGTGGTTTCAGGTAGTTTGAGGAGTAACAGGCCATGGTGGTTTCAGGCAGTTTGAGGAGTAACAGGCAGGGTGGATTCAGGCAGTTTGAGGAGTAACAGGGCATGGTGGTTTTAGGCAGTTTGAGGAGTAACAGGGCATGGTGGTTTCAGGCAGTACGAGGAGTAACAGGCAGGGTGGTTTCAGGCAGTTTGAGGAGTAACAGGCAGGGTGGTTTCATGCAGTTTGAGGAGTAACAGGCATGGTGGATTCAGGCACTTTGAGGAGTAACAGGGCATGGTGGTTTTAGGCAGTTTGAGGAGTAACAGGCCATGGTGGTTTCAGGCAGTTTGAGGAGTAACAGGCAGGGTGGATTCAGGCAGTTTGAGGAGTAACAGGCAGGGTGGTTTCAGGCAGTTTGAGGAGTAACAGGCAGGGTGGTTTCAGGCAGTTTGAGAAGTAACAGGCAGGGTGGATTCAGGCAGTTTGAGGAGTAACAGGCAGGGTGGTTTCAGGCAGTTTGAGGAGTAACAGGCAGGGTGGATTCAGGCAGTTTGAGGAGTAACAGCCATGGTGGTTTCAGGTAGTTTGAGGAGTAACAGGCCATGGTGGTTTCAGGCAGTTTGAGGAGTAACAGGCAGGGTGGATTCAGGCAGTTTGAGGAGTAACAGGGCATGGTGGTTTTAGGCAGTTTGAGGAGTAACAGGGCATGGTGGTTTCAGGCAGTACGAGGAGTAACAGGCAGGGTGGTTTCAGGCAGTTTGAGGAGTAACAGGCAGGGTGGTTTCATGCAGTTTGAGGAGTAACAGGCATGGTGGATTCAGGCACTTTGAGGAGTAACAGGGCATGGTGGTTTTAGGCAGTTTGAGGAGTAACAGGCCATGGTGGTTTCAGGCAGTTTGAGGAGTAACAGGCATGGTGGTTTCAGGCAGTTTGAGGAGTAACAGGCAGGGTGGTTTCAGGCAGTTTGAGGAGTAACAGGCAGGGTGGTTTCAGGCAGTTTGAGAAGTAACAGACAGGGTGGATTCAGGCAGTTTGAGGAGTAACAGGCAGGGTGGTTTCATGCAGTTTGAGGAGTAACAGGCATGGTGGATTCAGGCAGTTTGAGGAGTAACAGGCAGGGTGGTTTCAGGCAGTTTGAGGAGTAACAGGCAGGATGGTTTCAAGCAGTTTGAGGAGTAACAGGCAGGGTAGTTTCAGGCAGTTTGAGGAGTAACAGGCAGGGTGGTTTCAGGCAGTTTGAGGAGTAACAGGCAGGGTAGTTTCATGCAGTTTGAGGAGTAACAGGCAGGGTGGATTCAGGCAGTTTGAGGAGTAACAGGGCATGATGGATTCAGGCAGTTTGAGGAGTAACAGGGCATGTTAGTTTCATGCAGTTTGAGGAGTAACAGGCAGGGTGGATTCAGGCAGTCTGAGGAGTAACAGGGCATGATGGATTCAGGCAGTTTGAGGAGTAACAGGCAGGGTGGTTTCAGGCAGTTTGAGGAGTAACAGGCAGGGTAGTTTCATGCAGTTTGAGGAGTAACAGGCAGGGTGGATTCAGGCAGTTTGAGGAGTAACAGGGCATGATGGATTCAGGCAGTATGAGGAGTAACAGGGCATGTTAGTTTCATGCAGTTTGAGGAGTAACAGGCAGGGTGGATTCAGGCAGTCTGAGGAGTAACAGGGCATGATGGATTCAGGCAGTTTGAGGAGTAACAGGCAGGGTGGATTCAGGCAGTTTGAGGAGTAACAGGCCATGGTGGTTTCAGGCAGTTTGAGGAGTAACAGGCAGGGTGGATTCAGGCAGTTTGAGGAGTAACAGGGCATGGTGGTTTTAGGCAGTTTGAGGAGTAACAGGGCATGGTGGTTTCAGGCAGTTTGAGGAGTAACAGGCATGGTGGTTTCAGGCAGTTTGAGGAGTAACAGGCAGGGTGGTTTCAGGCAGTTTGAGGAGTAACAGGCATGGTGGTTTTAGGCAGTTTGAGGAGTAACAGGGCATGGTGGATTCAGGCAGTTTGAGGAGTAACAGGGCAACTTTGATGACCAATTGAGCTGAAATTTTCACATGCTTGTTATTTTATGCTTATGTTGGGATACACCATGTGAAAAGACTTCTCTCTTTGACAATTACTAAACGTGTACCTTCCATTTAAGATAAAACAGGCAGGGTGGCTTTTGTTTCCCCGTTGGACTTATATGCTTTATGGATGAGATTCTGGAGCCATCACCTACCTGATGAAGCTGTGCAAAGTTTAAGAGCAGCACAAATCTCACCGGCTGACAATTCAGCAGCAAGTAACTTTACAATCTCAGGCGTGTATTGAGTAACAAAACTGTCACAGTCATTCTGCACTGTCTTAGGCAAGACTGAGCACACCTCCTTCAGAGCTGCTTCAATATCAGCCTGTTGGGAATTAACCAAACAACAAGAATTAATAGTTGGTTGGATATGTACATTAAATACAATTATTTCAAAGACATCAAGTACAGTCTGATGATTAGTAACTCGTGTATTGGTAGTCATGTTGTGTGTATGCAGAAAGTGCGTTTGGCAAAAACATCACAGTAATAAACTGATGTTAAAGTCACCTGGAGGTGGTATTTTTTCAAAATAAAGCTTTTGTCACTAATATATGTGTTTTGATGAGTTGAATATGAATAAACAGTTAAATAAGGTTTTAAAAAATCAGTTCTTATGTTATTTACAAATTTAAGAGTAGACCCCGACCCGAGAGGGCGCTGTTCGTGACGTCAATCGAGGCAGACTTTGCCTGTAATGCGTAGAGTAAACACAATTGCAAAGTACATGTACGGACCAAGTCGTGAGTTTGTACGTTTAAAAAAAAATGCTAACCAGGTGTATTGCTGCTGAATGCAGAAAGACACTTTTCGAAATGTACCAACTCCCACTTGGACGTACATGTTCTTTGCACGTGTGTTTACTATACGCATTGCAGGCAAAGTCTGCCTTGAATGACGTCACAAAAGGGGTAGGCGGAGTCAGCCCCCCAAACAACTTTATATATTTTTTAAACATATAAATCATGACAAACAATTACTAAAAAAATTGTTTTATTGTTCGTAAGCATATACTCTTATGTTTGAAAGAAAAAAAATTCTATTTCCAGGTGACTTTAAAATATGTAAAGTATGTCTATTCTGGAAGAGCTACTCTACAGAAAGTTTGCAAAGATCAGTCAATTTTGTTAAAAAGGATATCACACTTTAAAACATGGAAGGGTTTGAGTAGATTTGATTTATTTACCACAGCTGCTTTTCCTTCCAGTAACTGATCCAACTTCTCTATGACAGTTTTGCACAAAACACATTCCACAGATTCTCCAACCTCTTCTACATCGGACACTAAAACACACATCAACAAATATGAATCATTAAAATCATCAAAGGGAAACAAATCAAATCAAGTCAATATTTGGATAAGAAATGGTCATAGTGGTTTCAGGCGGTTTGAGAGGCAACAGGCAGGGTTGTTTCAGGCAGTTTGAGGAGTAACAGGCAGGGTGGTTTCAGACAGTTTGAGGAGTAACAGGCAGGGTGGTTTCAGGAAGTTTGAGGAGTAACAGGCAGGGTGGTTTCAGGTAGTTTAAGGAGTAACAGGCAGGGTGGTTTCATGCAGTTTGAGGAGTGACAGGCAGGGTGATTTCAGGCAGTTTGAGGAGTAACAGGCATGGTGGTTTCAGGCAGTTTGAGGAGTGACAGGCAGGGTGGTTTCATGCAGTTTGAGGAGTAACAGGCAGGGTGGTTTCAGGAAGTTTGAGGAGTAAAAGGCAGGGTGGTTTCAGATAGTTTGATAAGTAACAGGCAGGGTAGTTTCAGGCAGTTTGAGGAGTAACAGACAGGGTGGTTTCAGGCAGTTTGAGGAGTAACAGGCAGGGTAGTTTCACGCAGTTTGAGGAGTAACAGGCAGGGTGGATTCAGGCAGTTTGAGGAGTAACAGGGCATGATGGATTCAGGCAGTTTGAGGAGAAACAGGGCATGGTGGATTCAGGCAGTTTGAGGAGTAACAGGGCATGGTGGATTCAGGCAGTTTGAGGAGTAACAGGCAGGGTGGATTCAGGCAGTTTGAGGAGTAACAAGTAGGGTGGTTCAGGCAGTTTGAGGAGTAAGAGGCAGGGTGGTACAGGCAGTTTGAGGCGTAACAGGCAGGGTAGTTTCAGGCAGTTTGAGGAGTAACAGGCAGGATGGTTTCAAGCAGTTTGAGGAGTAACAGGCAGGGTAGTTTCAGGCAGTTTGAGGAGTAACAAGTAGGGTGGTACAGGCAGTTTGAGGAGTAACAGGCAGGGTAGTTTCAGGCAGTTTGAGGAGTAACAGGCAGGGTTGTTTCAGGCAGTTTGAGGAGTAACAGGCAGGGTGGATTCAGGCAGTTTGAGGAGTAACAGGGCATGGTGGTTTCAGGCAGTTCGAGGAGTAACAGGCAGGATGGTTTCAAGCAGTTTGAGGAGTAACAGGCATGGTGGATTCAGGCAGTTTGAGGAGTAACAGGGCATGGTGGTTTCAGGCAGTTTGAGGAGTAACAGGGCATGGTGGTTTTAGGCAGTTTGAGGAGTAACAGGCATGGTGGTTTCAGGCAGTTTGAGGAGTAACAGGCATGGTGGTTTCAGGCAGTTTGAGGAGTAACAGGCAGGGTGGTTTCAGGCAGTTTGAGGAGTAACAGGCAGGGTGGTTTCAGGCAGTTTGAGGAGTAACAGGCAGGGTGGTTTCAGGCAGTTTGAGGAGTAACAGGCAGGGTGGTTTCAGGCAGTTTGAGGAGTAACAGGCATGGTGGACTCAGGCAGTTTGAGGAGTAACAGGCAGGGTGGTTTCAGGCAGTTTGAGGAGTAACACGGCATGGTGGTTTTAGGCAGTTTGAGGAGTAACAGGCCATGGTGGTTTCAGGCAGTTTGAGGAGTAACAGGCATGGTGGTTTCAGGCAGTTTGAGGAGTAACAGGCAGGGTGGATTCAGGCAGTTTGAGGAGTAACAGGCAGGGTGGTTTCAGGCGGTTTGAGGAGTCACATGCAGGGTGGTTTCAGGCAGTTGAAGGAGTAATAGGCAGGGTTGTTTCAGGCAGTTGGAGGAGTAATAGGCAGGGTTGTTTCAGGCAGTTGGAGGAGTAATGGGCAGGGTGGTTTCAGGCAGTTTGAGGAGTAACATGCAGGATGGTTTCAGGCGGTTTGATAAATAACAGACAAGGTTGTTTCAGGCAGTTTGTATCCCGACATGCATGGCTGAAACAAACAAGTCTTTATAATAATAATAATAACCGCATTTCTATATACTAACACCTCCAAAAGAAAGTCTCTATAAGCGCTCAGAGGAACAAAAGAATGATTATGTATATGATGAATTGAACAGATATGTTTTGAGAAGAGTCTTGAAACTAGAGATAGTGGTGGCTTGTTTGATGTGGCATTATTTAAGGGAGCTAAAGTTACATGTTGTCCATGTTTTTTCTTTTCTCATTGTAATGAGCACTAAATCCACCTAGTGTTATGAGACTTACCTGCAGTAGAGCAGAGTTTGAGGAGTTGGCAGAGATATTCAGGAGGGAAGTCTGTGAGTAACAAGTCAGTCAGTGCTGGTGTATATTGCTCAATTAAGATATCACACGAGTCTTGATCTGAGCTAGGTAAAAGACTACACACCTTCTCAAGGGCACTTTCAATATCCTCCTGTAATCAAAATTCATTAACAAAATAAGGAAACATTCATTGCAAGACAGTATCTTCACCCGACAATGTTGACTTCCCCTCAGCCACAGTATCAGTCAACTATATTCATACCACAATAACAACAAAACAAGTCTCTTCTCAAAACTTATCTTATGTAACAGGTTTTCAATGACTAATTTTGTTGTGTCTGTTTTTCTTTGTGTTGTGTTTTGTTTTTGGTTTTACTGTGCCTTGAACACCCAGCAGGGTGGATATGTGCGCATTACAAGTCTTATTATTATTATTATTATTATTATTATTATTATTATTTGGCATTGCTGATGACCAACTCAATATTTGTGTTTATCCGCTTGTTTGGTGCTATGATGGTCATGTGAAAACCTCTCTTTATATGCTATTCTTCTTCTTCTTCTTCTTCTTCTTCCTTTAAAGTGCTGCTTCAAAAAATTTGAAGATTACTCTTATTTACATCCCATGTACACCTTGATTATCTTAGTATCTTGCATATTTTACTTTTCATACTTTTTTCTAGTGCCTCGGAATAGGTTTGTTCATAAAATGATGACACTTTACAAATTTGTTATGTGTTTTATTATTGATTGCATAATTTAGTAGATGTTAAATTTGCAACGGGTTAAATAATATTAATATTGGTCCAACAGTCTCACCAAAGTGTGTCAGCACTGTGTACTGAGTACTTTTCTGAGTTCTGTGTAAAAAATCAAAGGCATTTTTAATCGCGTGGGATACGACTGCACGACCTTTGCAATAATGAGCTGACACACATCAGTGTAAGGGTAAAATCAAAATGAATATGAATGCAGAATGTTTCTCTGGCAAACAAGAAACCAAATGTTGGGAGTAGTCACCTGAGTAGAAGGTTCTTGGAGAAGGTCCTTGAGTTTATCTCCAATGAGTTGACAGATTGTGCAATCAGCGGACTCTCCAAGCACTGACCTAGACTGCGTCTTTAAATCTACAATTTATAACCCAACATGTTATACATCAATGTGACTGTGAAGTTTATAACTGTATTCATTTCTCTTCTACATTAACTTTTATTTCTTAAATTGCTTTTCATCTCAACGCACATAGAGACTTCTCTGTGATTGAGATACGCACTAAACAAGAATTGTTGATTATTATTAATAAACCAATCAGTTTGTGATGAATGATCATTTAATGACAAACTTACCGGATACTTGCAGTGCTGGTAATAACTCTACTTCAGGAACCTGTAATATTGAATCAGGTGAAAGAATTTAGCATTTTACAAGTGGTTTGAACCAAATCATATATAAAGGCAAGCTTTAGTGGTCAACCAATCATCATCATGAATCATTTGTCTACCTACATATACATGAATGTGTTATTATTTTTTTATAATTTGAAAGAGCATGATCAATGCTTTAATGTGTAAACCCAAGTAAAATACCTTCTTCTTTTCTTTTATTTATTTGTATTCATGGTTTATTAAAGGAACACGTTGCCTTGGATCGGACGAGTTGGTCTATGAAAAGCGTTTGAAACTGTTTTTTATGAAATGCATATGGTTAGAAAGATGTTTTAAAAGTAGAATATAATGATCCACACAAGTATCACTCAAAATTGCACGGTTTACACTTTACGTCGCGAACTAACACGGTCGGCCATTTATGGGAGTTAACAATTTGACTCCCATAAATGACCGACCGTGTTTGTCGACGAGGTAAAACGAAAACCACGCAATTTCGAGGCATATTTGTGTAGATCACTGTATTCTACTTTTACAACATCTTTCTAACCATACCGATTTTATAACAAACGGTTACAGAACGCTTTTCAAAGACCAACTCGACCAATCCAAGGCAACGTGTTCCTTTAAGATACTGTAATACAGCGGCTAAGAGACGAGTGTAAAGTTGACAAAAATCGTCATTAAAGGCCGTGGACACTATTGGTAATTGTCAAAGACCAGTCTACTCACTCGGTGTATTTCAACATAAGCATAAAAAAAAAAAAAAAAAAAAGTGAAAATTTGAGCTCAACTGGTCGTCGAAGTTACGAGATAATAATGAAAGAAAAAGACACCCTTGTCACACAAAGTTGTGTGCGTTTCGATGGTTGATTTCAAGACCTCAAATTCTAAACTTGAGGTCTTGAAATCAAATTTGTGGAAAATTACTTCTTTCTCGAAAACTATGTCACTTCAGAGGGAGCCGTTTCTCACAATGCATTATACCATCAACTTCTCCCCATTACTTGTCACCAAGAAAGGTTTTATACTAATAATTATTTTGAGTAATTACCAATAGTGTCCACTGCCTTTAAAAAAACATTACATATACATATAACAAGAGCACATGAGCACTTCTTGTGAATAAAGAAACACGAAGGAATTAAACAAAGAAAAAGAGTTTAAATTCAAGTTGTTTATTGATTGTTCATTTTCTTTCAATGCTAATTTTAGATCTTTCTTTGATGTTTTTTTTATCAGGAAGGACGTTGGCAATAACAACTTAGATAGATTTTGGTATTTAATTTTGAATGAAATGTTGGCATTTGATGCTCTTAACCACTTAGGAAAGACACCCAAAACAATAACTTACTTGAAGAGCTGTGGTCAATAGTGCTGGCTGGACAAAGTTAACACTTGTCACACATAGTTTAGCCTCAGTGCATATTTGGTCAGCTTGCTGTGGTTATTTCAGAGAAAAATACATCATTATAATATACACATTGTACTTAAAAGTTATCTATTTAAAAGAAATGTCTCTTTCATCATAACCAGGAATACTTGTTTTTATTTCAGATTATTCTGGATAGGCTTAAAAACTAATTAAAATCACTCTCGAATGAAAGTAAAATGACAAAATTAAAAACAAAACTCAATCCCATACAATTATGTATAGCTGTCATTTGGGGTTACAAGTCTCTTTTTGCAAACAACTATTTTCCCTATATTAAAGTATAGCCTAGTATCCAGACTATCAAGTTTCTCTTGTACAGTATAGCAAGTTATCATAACTCTTACCAGAAATCCCTCTATGTAGTTAATTACCAGAGAACCATATTCCTTGATGTATGTACTACACTGATCTGCCGGTAGCCCTAGTCCTACACACAAGTTGATGAGTTCACTGAAAATAGCATTCTGGTGAATAAGAAAGAATGTTTGCCATAAGCTTCAAATGATGTGATTTTGACTTATTCTTACATCACAGATACAAAATTGTCAGAGACAGTAACAAACTGTGCCTTGGGTCTCAGTAGGGCTGGACCTTTGGCCTCCGATGAAAGTGTATAAAGATTGATACAATGAAAGTGTATAAAGATTGATACAATGAATGTGTATAAAGATTGATACAATGAATGTGTATAAAGATTGATACAATGAAAGTGTATAAAGATTGATACAATGAATGTGTATAGAGATTGATACAATGAATGTGTATAAAGATTGATACAATGAAAGTGTATAAAGATTGATACAATGAATGTGTATAAAGATTGATACAATGAATGTGTATAAAGATTGATACAATGAATGTGTATAAAGATTGATACAATGAATGGGCATAAAGATTGATACAATGAATGTGTTTAAAGATTGATACAATGAATGTGTATAAAGATTGATACAGTAAATGTGTATAAAGATTGATACAATGAATGTGTATAAAGATTGATACAGTAAATGTGTATAAAGATCGATACAATGAATGTGTATAAAGATTGATACAGTAAATGTGTATAAAGAGTGATACAATGAATGTGTTTAAAGATTGATACAATGAATGTGTTTAAAGATTGATACAGTAAATTTGTATAAAGATTGATACAGTAAATGTGTATAAAGATTGATACAATGAATGTGTTTAAAGATTGAAAGATTGATACAATGAATGTGTATAACTGTATAAAGTCTAGTCACTAGTAGCTAACCTGTACTGTTGAATTGTTGAGCATATCATCTAGATCAGTTAGAATCTCCTTGCAGTCTTTGCATGCATCACCATTGCCTCTAGCTACCTGAAATTTACATCCAAACACACCATAACAACATCAACTACTTAATAACAGAAGACAATTCTGCTTTTTCCAGAAGACGATCAGAACATACTGTCGAAACACCGAGTTGAAACCAATGATTCTTTTCATATCCACCCCAACTCATTTAGAGATAATCATTACATGGTGTAACCGCAAACCTTTCCATAACTTATAACATACAAGTTTCTTTAGTCCAATCTATATATGAAAAGTAGTATTATGAGATTAAGCTTGGGCGATATTCACGATATATCGCCGACAATATATCGCGATATTCGATATAATCGCGATTAATTAAATTTGACATCATCAGTCTTCAAACTCCAAGTGAAAGTTGTAGAAGACACAGTCATAGCATAAGAGAGGTGTTCTAATGACCTATTCTTCTGGTTTTACTCCAAACCTATGGGGTGCAAGATGTCTCAGCTAGCAAATACATCGCGATATTTAATCGATATCGCGATATATCGCGATTATCGCGACTATTGCGATATATCGGGATATATCGATATTTCGATTAAAACCAAATCCATCCGATATCGAAATCGTTTCCAAATTAATATCGCGATATTCGATAATATCGTGATATCGCCCAAGCTTACATGAGGTAAGTCCTTTTTAAGAACACAACCTTCCAGCGAATGTTTCAACATCTATCCTGATTTTGCAGCAAGTTGCATTGCACAGGGAAGTTAACATTATTATTGGTAAAATTGTATTCTTGTTATTCTTTTCCCCCCTAAACATTGGTAAAATGGTTCAAACTGGTAATAGTCAAACGTTACTTTTGCTGGTATTGTACTCAACAGCTAATCAACAATCAAAATAGAAAGCTTAAATGATCACTACATAATGACTCTTCTGTAATAAGTGCAATAAGGCAAATGCTTTTAAACTCTGGGTCAGAATGGTAGCAACATTGTGCTGTCTTAAAGGCAGTAGACACTATTGGTAATTGTCAAAGACTAGCCTTCATAGTTGCTGTATAGGGTTAAAGGCAGTGGACACTATTGGTAATTGTCAAAGACTAGCCTTCACAGTTGCTGTATCTTAAATGCAGTGGACACTATTGGTAATTGTCAAAGACTAGCCTTCACAGTTGCTGTATAGTGTTAAAGGCAGTGGACACTATTGGTAATTGTCAAAGACTAGCCTTCACAGTTGCTGTATAGGGTTAAAGGCAAAGGACACTATTGGTAATTGTCAAAGACTAGCCTTCACAGTTGCTGTATCTTAAAGGCAGTGGACACTATTGGTAATTGTCAAAGACTAGCCTTCACAGTTGCTGTATAGGGTTAAAGGCAGTGGACACTATTGGTAATTGTCAAAGACTAGCCTTCACAGTTGCTGTATAGTGTTAAAGACAGTGGACACTATTGGTAATTGTCAAAGACTAGCCTTCACAGTTGCTGTATCTTAAAGGCAGTGGACACTATTGGTAATTGTCATAGACTAGCCTCCACAGTTGCTGTATCTTAAAGGCAGTGGACACTATTGGTAATTGTCAAAGACTAGCCTTCACAGTTGCTGTATAGTGTTAAAGACAGTGGACACTATTGGTAATTGTCAAAGACTAGCCTTCACAGTTGCTGTATCTCAACATATGCATAAAATAACAATCCTGTGAAAATTTGAGCTCAATTGGTCATCGAAGTTGCGAGATAATAATGAAAGAAAAATAATCATTGTCACAACGAAGTTGTGTGCACTTAGATGGTTGATTTCGAGACCTCAAGTTCTAAACTTGAGGTCTCGAAATCAAATTCGTGGAAAATTACTTCTTTCTCGAAAACTACGCAACTTCAGAGGGAACCGTTTCTCACAATGTTTTATACCATCAATCTCTCCCCATTACTCGTTACCAAGTAAGGTTTTATACTAATAATTATTTTGCCTTTAACATAAGCCTGTAAATAACTATAATTATCACAGGTAACAAAGCTGAATACCAAGTGCTTTTTACAAATATCAAATGTCTAGGTTTTTGTGTTTAAAGACTTTTCAGTTAAGCCCTGGTCAATCCTCTGAACATTTAGAACATTACATACAAGTGCCTGAACTGTACATAATAAACAGTGCACACTGCATGCAGGTGATTGAAAGTAAGCCTTCCATATCTGGGTTTTGATCGATTCGAGGTGATGTTTGTCAGTTGCACCGCTTCACCTCGGACCAACCAAAGCATGTCTATGAAAAGCTTACATCACTGCTTGATTATCCAAGAAAATCATTACATCCAATGAAATCACTGGTTCTGTAAAACCAATACCTGTCTTTATCCTTGCAGATAAAGAGAGGGGACCAGTCTAAGCTTTCCTCAAACTTGATAAGTGAAGTTAGTTTTCCTTAATGTCATCACCAATAGTACAACTTGATTTACAGCAGTCAGGTATTTCCCTTTTATTCTGTTGTGTGTCACTAAATCCCAAACAGCAGTCGGGTCATTTTCTTTCTAGAATTTAACTCATTCCGAGAGCAAAGTAAGGGACGTACCTTTTTCAAAGTTGAAACGACAAAGCGCAATTTACTCAACCTGCCATAGGAGCACAGCTGCAGTTCTTTGCAGATTGTTGGTGAATCCTGTTGCAATAAAACAAATACCTTACATAAAACATACATGTACACACGATACATATTATCAAGTTATTTCAAATGAAGCTTGTTAGGTTTAATTCTCATTTTGTGTAATAAATATTTAGAAGTAGAGTTGGAAATCTAAAAAGGATACTTATGAAAGATATGTTATTTTTGTGACGCCATAATTCCATTTGCTGAAGGTAATGTTAATATGAAGTGATCTTACCAGTTGAGAGAGAATGAAATCCAGTACTAAGGGTCCATACTCATCGATGTACTGAGAACAGATATCTGCTGATACACCAATAGACTCACAAAGACTAACAAGGCTGTTCTCCAATATTGTCTGGGCAAGAACCACAAGATATCAACTTTAATTCATTTTGAACAGAGCTACATGTAGTTTCAAATATTCCATAAAGGAATCAATCTGATATAAAATCAATAACCAAGTTCTGTCTTGACTGATTAACCCTTCAATTCAACCCAGCATCAATCTAGAATCAATCATATGGTTTTCAATGCCACTCATGACGATTTTATCAATTATTTATACGCACCTCCCTTAATATAAGAAATCATCAAATTTCATTTTACTAACATAATTTAGTTTTTCTTTTTATTGACATCTTGCGCTGCTTAGAAAAGTTTGAACTGATCACAAAAAGTACACCTTTGATGCATACCATTTGAATAATGAATACATTTTTGCTGATAACCTTTTATGAACCTACCATAATCAATCTGATTTAATTGAAGAAAAAGAAAAGAACATAAATTTAATGAGAATTTCTGTTTAGACAATGTAAATAAGTTGACATACATCAATTGTTTTGTTGCTGATCAAGTCCTTTAAATCATCTATAATCTGTTCACAGTCAGTGCAGATATTTCCGTTGGCTGTAGACATCTGCAACTAAGACAAACATAAAAACAAATGTGTTTATGGAGCTGACTGACATGGATAACACACTAGTGAATTGTGGTAAAGGCATTCAACGCAACATGAGTTGATTACAAGAATGTTTTTAAATCACAATAACTCGTCTGATGTACGTATATTATTATGTTCATTACACATCCAAAAGTGGGTGTGGCAACAATAGGTTGAATAAGGAATAAGGATTGTTCAGTTTACGTTGTCAGAGGACAATACACCCAATCAGGTGTGAAAACCAACATGTAATGGACTTGCAAGGCTCCGGTCTGAGGTGGGATTCCAACTAGGTAGGGTCAATCAGGTGAAAGGCAGGGAAAGAAACCATCAAGGCAACCTGAAATAATGATCTACAGGCAATCACCCCCACAAATATGCAGTTAAAGTCTATTTTTCCATTGATTGAGTGGAAATCAAGACATACTTTAACAAGGAGTTTTTATACATTCAACATCTTGTGTTTATATATATCTGTTGTTAGTTGGGAAAAGGTATAATAATAAAAACAATAGTAATATAGGTTTTCCCGGTCAAATTCGGAAAATGCGCAGTCAATTTCATTTATTTGCATGCGTTCGAATTAAAGCTGTTTTGCCTCTCCAGTTGTTACTGCGTTTCAAATTCAGAATTCAGCCATTCAATTTCGTTTTGGGTCAAGTCAAATTCCTTTAGCACTCTGTTCAATTTAACGTAGCAGCATTCTTTTTCGTGACACACATGCCTCAAGAAGCGTCTGCGAATTTGAATGCTGCTTTGATGAATCATTAAATTGAATGATTATTTTGTTAACGCAAATGATGCAACATAACATTTGACTAATCCCAAAACGAAATCAAATGACCCTTTTGAGTAGCATTCGATTTTGTGCGAAATAGAATAGCTTGTTGGGTAAATTGGCTGCTCATTTTCCGAAATTGACCGTGAATAATAATAATAATAATAATAATAATAATAACCAAATTTATAACCAAATTTATAAAGCGTCTTTTCCAAAAGATGCAAAGCGCTGGGGATAATGCAACCAACAACCCAGAAGAGAAAAAAAAGGCTAGTATAAAGCAAAAATACAACAAGTGACAGAATCAAAAACACATTAGATGGAACGATTAAACAGATGTGTTTTTAAAAGTCCTTTAAACTGTTCTACAGAGAAGCGTTCCGGATGTTTGTTGGGAGTGAGTAGCATTATTATTATTATTTGTTTATTAAAACCCAATCAAACATCGCAGCTACAAGCTGATTTGAGTTTGTAATACAGAGATTCATAAAAAAAAAACCAGAAATGTCATTAAAGAGCTATCGTGAAGAACTTACCTTGTTAATGTTTGCTTGCTGAGCAAGTTTAGATAGCTTCATTGTGACATCACTGCTGCATTGCCCCAAGAAACCACACATCGTATCTGGCTTCTAAATAACATTTAAAGGACATTAGCGTGATAAGTTTATGTGTGAAAGTTAATAAAATTTGGTTTAACTCTTTGATCACAACACTGAAAATAGTTTCATACCTGGAATTTTTGACCGACATTTCGGTCTTCATCAGCAGGGTGACGCGAGCACATCCTTTTATTTCTGATGGATTATATCTGTGTACACAACCATCACATCAATTCTGTTCCCAATGTGGAACGTTTACTTGCACTGTATAACTTTAATTTTGGTTTAACCCGTACCTGTGTGTTAGCACTGTATATTTGATACTTTCCCCCATGGTTCTGTGAACATAATACTCAGGTGGGAATCAAACCCACAACCTTTGCAATTCTAAAGTAGTGGCTTACCATCTAGAACACTGAGATTGCCTGGTAGCTAGAGGCAGTTTGATTCCTATGTGTAAATTTGATATTTAAACATTTGATAAAGACGTGAGATGTGTTGGTCTTGAGTACATTGGTTGCATTAAAGAGAGTTAGACTGGATACCGAGGTACATGTACTTACCAAGAGTTGAATGATGTAATTCAATACTTCTGGTTCAAATAATGCAACTTCTTGACAGATAGTGTCAGAAAGTCCAAGTTCAGTGCAGACTTGAATCAATTGCTTCAGGATTATTTGCTGAAACCAAAATCACATTGACATGTTTATTCTCTGCATGTACAATTTCATCACTAAAGACTGCATTTGTTTATTTTACTGGACATTTATATGTAAAAATACATATAGGCAAAACAACTTTAAAGTATGTTATATATTTGTTTGAAACTTAATATCAGTTTCCAGTTGATATCTCACTTTTTATAATATATATCTTTTTTTTATATGTTGTGCAACTAATGCATCAATTTAAATCACTAAAACCAAACAATAAATAAGCACCTTGGTCATGGTGCACACCTAGTGTGTATATAATTACTACACCTCATACATATTCATGATCGAGAGCTGAACTCTCACTGGTACATTCACCATCATGTGCCACTTAAGTTGTGACTCCTTAAACCATCTCAGCTCCCTGGGGAGTATACAGCCTGTGCTGCCAAATATGTAGTGCACTAAGTTAATCAATCACAAGAACCATCTCTGCCCTCATAGGTACCCATTTACCCCTGGGTGGAGAGAAGCAATTATAGTTAAGTGTCTTGCTCAGGGACACAAGAGTCCGTCCAGGATTCGAACCCACACTCTGCTGAACAGAAGCACCAGAGCTTGAGTTCGGTGCTCTTATCCGCTGTGTAACCAGTTAACAGTCTACCATGCCTGCGCTCTACGAAGCAATCGAGCAACCACCGTGTGGGTTTACACGAGCAAATATCGCTGTAACATACACACCATGGCACAAGTCATGCAAGATAAGTAAATACATGTTTGCCTGAACTCAATGAATAAGAGTAAGAGAAGTATGAGGTAAAGGAAAACAAATGTAACATGGTTTACATTGTACTTCAAACAGGTGATCAATTTTATCTTCACTAGGTATTAAAAGTTAACAAATTAGTTCCCACTGTGGGCACCTAATACAAACTGTCCACCTTCAAACCACGTTTGTATAAAAATAACCTGCATCTTGGCTTCAGAAATTGACTGCCAACAAAAAGATTGACATTAACCCTCTCTATGGTTCCATGTTGTGCATGTTGGTTGCATACCTGAACAGACTTGTTAGCTAGAATATCATCCAGATCACTGAATATCTGTTTGCAGTCAGCACAAGGGTCTGCATTAACTCTGATAACCTGCCAAAAAAAAAAATCAAGTTATTCTCCATGAAATAAGTTCTTTGCCAGTACATATAGTACACGTAGTTCGGCAAAGATACAGTATCATTACTTCAAATTATTTATGAAGTGCAGGGCCCAATTTCAGGGTCTGCTTACCGAAGCAAAGAATCCGCGCTTTTGGAAACAGGGACTTCTGTGCTTACGGCAAGTGTATTTCACGGGTTAGCAGGAAATTTTGGCTTCTACGCTTGTGTACTTAGGCATAACTGTACTTAGGCTTGTAACTAGGCATTCTACACTCACACAGCTAGCGCAGAAATACGGGCGCTTGCACTTAAAAGGAGAATGGTGATCGTAAGCGCAGAATTCAATGGTTAGCAACAACACTTCAAAAACATTTACAGGTTCATGAAGAGTGTATAATTAGACATAAATAAAGCAACAGAGAAAGCAAACAATACTTGGGAATCAAACCCTACCTTCTTTAACAAAACATGTCCCACTTTGTTATTGGCTTTACAAAGACCTACGGCCTGACAGATCTGATCACCGTCCTGTAGTAAAACAAAGCATTAAGTTAACCATAGTCATATTTAGCCATGTATAACTCCTTTCATTCGCAGTCATTCTTAGCCATGTAGCACTCCTTACATTAGATGTACGCCCTCATTTTCTCATCATGGTCCGTCACTGCTTTTAATATCTTAAATACCATGTGTACAGTGTCCCTTTAGTATAAATTGTGTGTGTGTGTGTCCCCCCACCCCCAGTTTTTGAGGCATTGCATGGTGAGGTATCAATGTGTATTTGGTTTGCGGTAACACCATGTGTGTATCTACTTGCCAGGTAGAGTTGTTCTTAGGGAACTGTCTTCTGACGATGACTAGAGCAAGCTAGTCGAAACGTTGAGACCAATTTCAGAACTGACTCCGCGGCAGTACAGTTATTACGATCCTATAAGCTAAAGTAGTAGTCCAGTCTAAGTTATATACCATCCGCCCTGGTAATAGTTAAAAAGCAGGACAATTCTTTTCAGAACTGAGAAGTCTCCCGAACCTCCGATTATCTGCTCCACGGCAGTAGAATAAAGCAAGACAGTTCTCTAAGAACAACTCTACCTGGCAAGTAGATACACACATGGTGTTACCGCAAACCAAATACACATTCTACAGAGTACTTTTAAAAAGGCTATCTTTGAACTAATAATTCTTAACTCTTGTAGCTCCTTAAATTGTGAGCAAGATGACTTGAACAGGCCACTGTATGCTTCCTAACAGCGACGCGCTGTCTGTAAAGGTTAAAGTGCCGAAAGGGTTATTTTTGTCAGCATGCTGTTGTTATTTAACTTCAGTGGTAGCCCCACCATTAAAATCTATATTTAAGTTACAATTAAGAGTAGAAAAATCAATACAGAGAGGACAGGCGGCATGAGATCCCGCGCTTTGCCAACGCAAAGCGGCCTGGCCACCTCAGTCAGTTTAAATTTTTAGGTTCCTTCAGTCATAGCCATGTATCGCAGACTTACAGAACTACATGTAGAAGGACTTCAAGTGCATTGCTCCCAGACTAAGGTACTTAGCTCACACTGTAACTGGACTAGTGGTGTAGATGATCGTATTGCTAAACATGCCCCCCAGAAGCCAAGCCAATGGCTTTGCCCCTTGACCCCCATCCCACCAGGGACCATTAAACGAGCCCCTGGAACCCATGTCATAAGTGCTATGACTCCTGATGTCCCCCATGAAACACAACAGATTGAAGTCCCAGCCAGATAGTAACCAATACAGTTCAACCAGTGTTGACCGATAAGTCAACTAATGTACAACACATCTTCTACATACCAGAAACTGCAGTAATTCGTCAATCACCAGTGGTCCATATGTGTTGATGTATTGCTTGCAGGTGTCTGCAGATAGTCCAAGTACCTCACATGCCATAATGACCTCATTAAACACGGTTTTCTGTTACATAAAATTGATTGACAGGGTTTGTTTTTATTTGAATTTGATGAATCATTCATACACACTACCAATGTAGTGGTATATAAACTGTGTCAGAGGACAAAGTTGGGGAAACCACACTATTAGTAAGCTTCAGTGGCAATTTTTAACGGCTGTAACCTTAGCGCATTGATGACGTTGACATACAAGTGTAAAAGTTTTATTGACGTGAATAATAGCAACATAACACAAGTAAAAAAGGAATAGTAAAATTAGGCAATTTTCTAAAATTTTGGTGAGGGAAAACACACAATAACCAACAGACAGGTAGCGCAGTCTCACTAGTCATTAACATTGGACTTCTCTGGTGGTGTGGGAGTTTTGGTAGTCTATTTCAAAATGGAGGATGAAATTTTTGTTTATTAACGAAAGGCAATTGAAAATTGCATCCTCTATATAGTTTATTCTATACGTGTACTTAACGGGGGTCATCAACAAAATCTCTCTACACAACCAGTCTTTGCAGTTGCATATATATGGTTAGCTAATTAAAGTTGTAAACTCTAACCATGAAACCCTGCTATCATCATCAACAAGTACAAACATGTTGATGACATTTCATGCTATTCAAGTTCAATATTCTGAGTTAAAAGTCATGAGTAAGAAGCAGTTATAGCTAGAAAATTCAGATTTTTGTAAACTACAGAAAGAAGGTGTGTGTAGAAAAAGAAGATGAGGAAAATTATGTTTGGCTGGAGACCAAATGCCTACTAATCAAAGATACTAGAATCAGATTGGATGGAGTTACAACCCAAGGACCTTCTGAGCAAAGTCTTTGATATTTCACTCTTACTTTATGCAACAATGACTCTGAGTTATGATTGCCACACCAGATATTAACTACACTCTCATGACTTTACCTGGACTGTAGCATTGTTGAGTAGATCTTTCAGATCAGTGAAGATCTGCTTGCAATCGGTACATGGATCAGCCTTAACCTAAAATCAACAAGCAAAATGGTTGGTATTATAAGTATTAATAATGTTTAATTCACAGTCAGAATTTAAGTTTCACAATTTGTTTCAATTTCATTTTCACTGCTCAGTTATCGGTTTCACTTGAGACAATAGAAAACAAAACAATAACATTTTAATTGAAAGAAAGTCAAGATACAGGTACCTTGGACAGAAGCTGGCTTTTTATCTTGGGTGTAGGAGCTTTCTGGCACAGATCAAGAAGTGTACAGACTTTGGATGGAACCTGGCAAATGTAATAAGCAATTATAATAAGCACAACCTATCAATAATAGGTATTACCATGTAGATGTAGCTTCAATGATTTGGGTTTAAATTCAGAAAATACTTCAGCAATAGAAATAACTTCCAATAGGCCTACTTTATACAATGTAGGTTCAAAGGTATTTGTTGCCGATTACTTGTAAGACTTAGTCCCAATTTCATAGTGCTGCTTAACGGCTGATTTTGTACTTACTACGTGATTTCCATTTTATAGTGATGCTTACTGTATTTTATAGTGATGCTTACTGTATTTTATAGTGATGCTTTTAAGACCAAACTAAAAGGCATGCTTACTGCATGGAAATGAATGACGTCACACTACAAATTCATGGTGAACGCGCAAGATGGCTTGCTTAACTTTCTTGCTAACCTGTGGAATACGCTCACATCTTAGAAAATTTATTCGTCAAAGTATGCACAAAAATTTGATTAGCGTTAAGAACCGCTATGAAGTTGGGCCTGTGCTCAACATTGCACGTTTGCTTTTCAAAATCCTAGCCTCAGGAAGCCTCTAGAAAGAGGTGATTCATTCATAATATGTATAAAAGTGCACTTTCATCACTGGAAAGTATCACAAAAAACATCAACACCGCTGAAGATAAATCAATAGTTTCACTTTCCAAATCTTTTTTATATCCTAGAGAAACACCAGAAGAAAATGAAACAGGTAGTAAAACAAGTTCATGTTAGTTCCAAAAGATTTCCTTGTTAATAAAGGTTGTTGAAGCTATACTTTCAATGTTTACCCAGCATTTTACATACAATGGATCCAGGGACCGGCACCCAGGCATGCCAGGTAATGAAAATGAAATGTTTTTTAATGTACAAGGCTTGCCCAGGAATTGTTTTCAGTGACCAGTCACAAGGAATATCAATATAATTGTTGCCTCAAATTTATATTTGGTGAACTGGTTGTAGGTTTAGAATGGAAAATCTTGTAGATGCTAGGTCAAATTTGTTGCAAATTTGACCAAAACATTTCAATGAGCATACTGACCAAAACGTTGAGTCGTTAACCACTGATTCTTTTCAGAACCAACATTACTCAAAAGAGAGATATCCACATGGAGTTACCGGCATCGCAAACCTCTCTCAGACTGACAGAGGTTTCCTACACCAAGCAAAGTTTCATATCCTACTTATTCTTTACATGCCCACTTAAATACAATTAGGCACTTGTATTTGAGTTCCTCCCTGCAAACAATCAAAGTTTGGGGGCAAATTGGATATGTTTAGCTTCAATCAAAAAATGTTTCTTGTCTGTATATAGGTTGACAAAGTTTTTACACAATGTGCAGATAGTAGAAATGTTGTGTCATTGAGTCGTTAACCATCAACTCTTTTCAGAACCAACACTACTCAAAAGATATATTCACATGGTATTACCACAAACCTTGGAAATTAGGTACTTTCAACCATAAGTAAAACCCAATGTTCTCTCATCTGCTACATTGAGTTTAAGTTAACGAAGAGCTTTTTGTTCCTTTTGATTTAAGTGATTTGAGTCACATACTGTGGTACTTCCAGATTGTATGACTGATTATATGAACTATTATTTAATGCGCGTCTATTGTTTGGTCACATGTTATTCTGATGGACTGATGTACAGACAATCAGATACTACTCTGACATGATTGCAAAATTCCATACACATATTTTTGTATGAAGTATTTATAGCTCTGATCAAGTTTAATGTATATCACAAGACTTGATTCAAGGGTCAAGCGTCACTTGTCCACAAAGTAAACATTGTATTCTACAAGTGAAACATCACATGTACATGTACACCTACCAACTGTGTTCACCACTGACCTCAAACAAACTTTATTCAAAAAGGGAAAAATGCTATACTTTTGATAACACCCATTTTGCAACTACATGTAATAGCTACCCATTGCAATGCGTGTCAACACCCATTTTGCAACTACATGTAATAGCTACCCATTGCAATGCGTGTCGTGTATAAGTTGTTCATGGCTTATCTCTAGACTATATTCTGATCCCCTGCATACAATAAACCTTGTTTGTCCTCTTCGTTCTGTTGGCTAAACCTTACTCACTCAAACTACTTTTTCCACAACATTCTAAAGGCAATGAGCATTCACAGGTAACTTAATTGTTGAACGACATACCTGTTCATATTCGCCTAGCTGACTCTCTTCTGATTTTTAAGGGACATTTAAAGACTTATTTGTTTGAATCTTTTAAAAGAAACATTGCTTAGTGTGTAACATTTCATTGTTTAGTGGTTTTTGTTGCGCTCCTCCGACATTATGAGCTACATATAAATGTTTTCAAGTATTATTATTAAATAAGGTGATGTATTAAAAATTTTACTTTCAATTTCAGCTCAAAGAATTTAGGAATCAGCCTTTGGTAAAAAAAATAATTAAAACAAAATATGTGAAAATTCTTTCACCAAGTTGTACAAAAATACATTTAAGATCTTTGAGTGAGTAATCAAAGTCAACTTACTAATTCTGTAACAAGTTTCTCTAGCAGCTCTTTTCCAAACAGGTCCACTAATTCCTTGCAGGTTTCAGCTTTGGAGCCAAGTTTGTCGCACAGGCCCTTGATGAGTGTTATTACATCAGTCTACAATGACAATAGATAATAATAATAATAACAATAATAATAATAATAATATCGAAGTCTTATATAGCGCACGTATCTACCAAACAAGGTACTCAATGCGCCGAGTATATACAAACTTTCAGATAGATAGGTTGTTGAAGTGATGAATTTTGAGACCCAATTATTTAGCACCTTATAAGGGTTGTTTACAAGGTGCTACGGCGCATACAGCAGCCACAGCCAGTAACACATTTTAAGCATATCATATCTAAGTATCATTCATAAATACCTCAGTTTATTCATTCTGATTGGTCGAGAGGGCATCACGAGGGGTTGTTTGAACGGATGATATAACACCAGTAAAAAGTGTTGAAACATGGGCGTGACACGCGAGCTTGCACCTGTGCTTATAAGACAGTTTCTTCATTCCTATTGGTCGAGAGCAACGGCTTGACCAGTTGCGCCACATCACGCAATACACAAGACGCGCACAGCAATTTCCTTATAAGGAGTTGTTTACCAGAGGGCCTTACAATTTCATAGCTGGAGGGGGGTGTTGTGTTGAAAGAAATCATTGAACAATTATAATTTTTGCATTTATTTTACTTTTTGACCAAAAAGTGTTGATGTTTTTTTACCAAAGGTAGGCCTATTTGTGAATGGGAATCAAAGTGTGGTAAGAACCAGGCCTCGGCGGGCTTAAACCACTAGTTGAAAACCTCTTCACCACACATTGATTCCCTTATTATTAACGTTTGAGGAAATGGTCTGTGGATGCTGCCAAAGCCTAACAGGAAGGTATCACATTCTGTTTTGTGGCAGGTAAGTAGAGAGGTAATGGGTCTCTAGTCAATTCTACTGCCAATGTTTCTGTTTAAGGCCTTTTTTAGTTTCCTTATTTGTATGCATTCCTGCCTTGTTCCTTATCTTCAAAACTTTGTCACCTCATTGTTGTTATTTTACCACCTTCAATTTAGTCTCATTATCATATTATTTCGTTCATCCTCTTTGAGTTGGATTGTTAACTTTTTTGTTTGTTTGTTGCTTGTGTTTTTGCTGTCATTACTTACATAAAATTTTGTCACATCATTTTCATTAAATATTTTCTTGACCAGTTCCTGACTGTCTTTGAGTTAAACAATTGTAAGCAATGTGTTTATTATTCTCCTATTATTATCACCAATGTGAACTGAACATTTTGTTTAAAAAGGAAGCAAAATCAATCAAACACAAGTAAACTTTGACCGTATAATCTCTTTATAAGTTATAACATTTTGATGGTTGTTACTTCCTCTTGTGACCATGATGACACTCACTACATGCACTATCTTTAATTACATGGCTCTGAAAGTTATAATTAGCTGAGCTTCTGTGAGTGTCACTTATTTCTTCAATGTTGTCATCAATTAAAGCAAACCTAGAAAGGTTCTACAATGACAGTTCAGTTTTTTGTTAGATCAGTGTGGTGCAATTACAACCTCTCAATAGTTCTGTAGTGACCATACTCAAGTAGAGTATACAACCATAGACATTAATTGCACTACAATGGATGATTTTTTTTATTTTGCTCAGTTATGTACTGTATGTACAACTTGTCCACGAAGCATTACCTGTAAATCTCCACTGTTGAGAACATCATGGACTTCTCCAATGAATGTCATACACTCATCACACAAAGATTCATCCTGTCAAAAAGAAGTAGAATAAGATTAAAATTACACTCTAGGTACATGTACCTCATTTCCATGAATTATTCTTTGTCAAGTAATGCATGATAGAAACAAGAGGCCTCATACATTTAAAGGGTAGGTACGTAGTTTGCTGATGCACATGGTGCACAACAGTTCACGACGCATATTTTACACTGGACAATAGGCCTGAGGCCAGTGATTTAAGTGTCGAGAACAAATACACTCACTGTCTAATAATAGGAGCAGATTATATTCAACTTTTGATTTTGAGTCTTACAAATATCTTTCCATTCTATTGAGTAATGAAGTATATTTTATGCTACCCAATAAAGGCAAAATGAGATAAAACTTCCCTTAAAGCCGTTGGTGGTTGTGCTTGTTCAAATAAAAACCAAAGCAACCTTGAATGCAAGAGTACCAGGAAGTTTTTTCTCATTTTGTCTTTGGTCTTGTAAGATAATCTTTGTTCCAGTAAACAATTTGAGCTACAAGCCCTGGGGTCTTGCATTAATTGTGTCATTTCCATCCATCATGTCCATATTTGAGCCCTGCAGTTCAAACTGAGGTCTTGTATTTAATCATTTTGTTGTGCATTATTCAACTACATGTATTCACTTCAAAATATTCCAACTTGTATAATTTAACTTGCTCAGTGACTACAAAAAGTGTAGTATACACTTATCTTTTATGAGTCAGAAAATAGTGTCAACAACAGGATAGTTCCAATTGTTGTGTAGAGTATTGTGACAATGTAGTGTATATGAAAAATGAATAGTATGCTTTCAAAGTTTTGTTTTGTTGAAAAATAGTAATATGAAATCTCATGTGAGCTATGAATGTACAATTGTATGTACACGTATCAACTTTGAAATTAGGTTGAATTGTAATTTGTTTGTACATGATTGATGTACCACTAACAGAGGTGGTTCAAAGTTATCATGGTCTTTATAGTGCTTCTGTTAAAATAGGCCAAACATGGGAGGGGATGCTCTCATGGGCTTAGTTGTATAATGCTGTGTTAAGCCAAAGGAATACTGCCCTGGGATTGAGATTTGGTGTACATTGTAAATGCTCAGATTGAGTGTGAATCCAACAGAGCTCTACGAACATTGTTTACACAACCTTAAAACTTTCTGGGGAGACCATCTTGGGTTAGGCTTTTCATGATGATTATCTTACTAGGGAAGGGGGAACTGCCCTTGGGTGTCGTCAGGGTTGCAGATTATTTTTCCCGGTAAGATATAAACCAACCCCCTCCCCTCAAAAAAAAGTATTTGTCTGCCAGCTCCAATCCTCTCTTTTCACTCCAAATGAATAATATGTCTTCCTTTCCCCAAACGAATAATATGACTAGCTATGCAAGTTCAGTTGATAGTAAGCTTATAGTTGATAGACAGAAAGAACTAGAAACATATGAGCACTACCATATGACGCCAATGGCTTAAGGAATTGAATTTCATTAAAGACCCTGGTTGTACAATTGGATCAATGAAGAAAGGAAACACACACACATTGACTGTCATTCGTGTTTTTGCTTAAATACAAGTCATAACCCAAGGATTCTTTCTATTTGACAATGGGCACAATGGCTGACTTGATAAAATGAATGTTGAAGAATTGTTAATATTACACTTACATCAACTTTGATCTTTGACCACTCATTCTGGATACAGTAATTCACTGCCTGTGTGCCACATTCTTTGGCTTTAACTGGGTGATCACACCAGTAGGCTGGACCCCATGTGCATCGCTGTGATCCAAAGCTGGCAGCGTTCACTGCAAATCATGCCACAGATAAAAAATATTTAACATCAATGAATAGCTCCTCAACTGCTATCCCTCTCCATTTAAAAATGACAAAATAATGCCTTATTCTGATCATCAGTAAATAGTGCAGTAATCAACAATAACAGACTATTTGAGTCTTACAAAGTGCACATATCCACTAATACAGTACTCAAGGCGCTGAAACAAAGATTTAGACCTTTTAGACAGGTTTTGAAGTGTTTGAATTATGAGACCAATTTATGTAGCAGTGTAGCACCTTCTAATATTTTGCGAGGTGCTGCGGGGCATTCAGCAGCCACTGCCAGAAACACCTGGATAAACCATGGTGGAAGATAAACATTGCACAGCAGAGGGGATCTACGGCTTTACATCCCATATTTTCTCAAGATTGGGAACACCCACACTCTACTGAGAAACCCTAGATACTGAAATTAAAAGTCTTTGAAAATAGCATTGTCAAAAATCAGAATTTTTTTAAAAGGCAATTAACTAGGTCATAAAGGAGTATTCATAAATACCCCAGACAGTTTCTCTACTCCTATTGGTGGAGAGTGCGTCACGTGGGGGTGTTTGAACGGTTGATAATGACCAGTGTTTATAACCCGCTGGCTTCCGCGTGTCAGGCGCGCAAGATTATCACGCAGAACGCAATTCATAGCTATTATGAACAGCGCGTAATCTACTTCTAAGCGCACGCTCGTAATCTATTTCTAAGCGCCCGCACATACACACAACCCAAGCCCAAGCAACAGACTCTTCACAAAGTTTTTGAAAACAAAATTTCAAACCTCAAATTTTTAACTGTCAAAGTGTCTGTAATTGTATTTTTTTTACGTTTTTAACATAAGGGGCATTTATGAATGGGAATAAACGAGTAGTTGACGCGTTCTTAAACGTCCGTTTAAAACCTTGCAGGGTCGTTGCCTTGCGCTAAAAGCCCTCGCCTTCGGCTCAGGCCTTTATCACATGGCAATTCGACCCTGCCGGCTTTAAACGGCCGTGTAAGAACCCGTCGCTACCCTTTTATTCCCTTATTTAAAATGTTGTGGTGAACTTTTGTAAAAAGTACACAAAGTTATTGAGTTGGGGCAAGGACTTCCTTCTGTCATAGGGGATTATGGCTGTTGTTGTGTACATTAAATGATAGCATGGGTAATAATTAACCTACTTTGCACATGTAGGTAAGTGTCTCATACTGAACTTCCAAGAAGATACAGTGTACACCATACATTCTGTACTTACTGACACCTGTAGTCAGTTTATGGACACAGTGGCCCGATTATCATGGTATGTAGCTCCCTCTGCACGCCCCCTACTGCTGCATGAAATAAACTGACTACGACCCACTTTATGTATATATACCACATGCTCAACTGTTTTCAAACGTTTACTGTACTTTTTAAACACTTTTTTAGGTGGAAATCATTGTCTCTCAAAACAAATTTTGCTTTTTGTTTTGAAATAGAAACAGGATACCATTAATATCAGCCTCTGCTAAAAAAGCCAGGTCTCGAGGCCAGGGTGGAGAATTTCCGACCCGTTAGTAATCTGCAGTTTGTTTATAAACTACTTGAAAGAGCTGTAGCATGTCAGTTACAATCTTATCTGACTGAGAATAACTTATACCCATTGATGCAGTCTACTTACCGCAAATTCCATAGTACCGAAACTGCTCTGTTGAAAATTCAAAATGATTTGTTAATGGCTATGAATAGAAAACATGTTACCCTGTTGGTTTTATTAGATTTAAGTGCTGCATTTGATACACTGGATCATGGTATTTTACTGCGTACACTTAAGTCTCGCTAATGGTAAACCGTCTCATAATTATAATCTTGAATGGGGAATTCCGCAAGGGTCATGTCTAGGGCCCCTACTTTTTATTTTGTATACTAGCCAATTGTTTGACATTGTCAAAGTTCATCATCCACAGATTCACTGCTATTGTGACGATACTCAGTTATATCTGTCCTTCAGTCCTGACGAGGCTGGTAGTCAGGTGACGGCTCTTTCTGCCATGGAAGCTTGCATTCATGATGTTTGCCAATGGTTGCTTGCTAATGGGTTGTATCTAAATGACAAACTGAATTCTTGATCATAGGTACCCGTCAGCAACTATCTAAGGTTACATTGGATGGTATTCAGGTTGGGCAGTCAATTGTGTCACCTGTTTCCCTTGCCCGAAACCTAGGTGCATGGTTTGATGCCAATATGTCAATGAAAACTAAAGTTTGTGGTAGTGCATTTTATTATTTGCATAACATTAGGCGCATAAGACAATTATTGTCTAAGGAATGGCTTACCCAACACTAAGATTAAACAACTCCAGAGAGTGCAAAATGCCTGTGCCAGGCTGGTCTGTAATGCTTTCAAATATTGCCACATTTCTCCATTACTTATGGATTTACATTGGCTCCCTGTTCGGTTTAGAATTGAATTTAAAATTTTAATGATCACTTACAAAATTCTTCATAATCTAGCTCCTCAGTATTTAATTCAGCTTGTTTCCATCAAACCCCTATCTCGCTACGTCCTTCGCAGTTCTGATAATGGTATTTTTCTTAGTCACCCTGCTGGTTGTAGTAAGGCCACTCTCGGGGACAGGGCCTTTGAATATAGTGCTCCCACCTCTGGAACAAACTCCCCACTCATATTAGGAGCGCTGATGGCAGCCTGGATATTTTTAAATCTGTCCTTAAGACTTATCTTTTTAAAGAAGCTTTTTACTGATTGTGCATATAAATATATTGTTCCTTTACTAGTTTGTTTTGGTCTGTCTTAATGTTTGCAATTTTAACTCTTCGGATTGTCCTGTAAGGTTCTTGTATTTTCAGTTTGTTTGGATTGCTATATATTTTCCTGTTGTAAAATGTTATATTTTTATAATTATTTTGTTATGCGCTTGTGTACATTTTATGGAATGGGCGCAATATAAATGAATAAATTATTATTATTAGCAGCAAAATTTTGTCTTATTTAATATCGTATTATGCATGTTTAACAATACACACTCTATACCAACAATTCTGTTAAATCTGCAGGGTCCTTGTTTGCTCTGTAGCCAAACGCAGACAGAAAACAAACAAATTCAAATTCCGTTCAATATGAAACACACTGATTTATTTAATACTTCGAGAAGGACAACTTATTCCATGCTCACTCACTGAACTCAACATTTGGTCTGTCTACACATCTTAATCATACACAATACATTGCTAGAAAAGGCGCCAAAACAATGCATCCGGTCCGCGCACCTGGATATAATCTCTTATAATTATTTTATACAATGTTATACATCATCGATAGTTCGTCCAATCACAGAACAGTTCACCAAAAGTTCAAGCCAGCTGCCGTGGGAGTGTTGTCCTCCAAGATCCGGCGGGGCCACTCCAACGCACCGGCGGGGCGCACAGTTTCAGTTCGTTACACTGCCCCCTCCTTAGAATCAGCCTATTCTCCGGAATAGCTGCAACAGCTTTAACACAGCAGCACATTCATAAAGCAAAAAAATTTATGGGGTTTCCTCGGGGAATGGTGATCGATGACGATTCTAGTCCACAACTTGGGGACATAGAATCAAGCAAGGATCCACAATCGACGGGGCTACCCGCAACAACACATTATTTACAGATTTATTTGTTATCTACTTTAAAAGCAAAATCATTTCAATAACTAGTTTTGTCTAGAAAACAATGATGGGTGTCCTCAAAGGATGTTGATCAATGTTGTTTCTGGTCCCCACACTGGTCACACAGAAATCAAACAAAGATACAACAGACCAACGAAGACGACACGACTATACAAAACAACAAAATGTTCCACAACAGTTCAGTGTTCGATTCTCAAAACAAAACAATGTCCATCCAAGAGAGGACTTCTCTCCAGTCATTGTTCGTCACTATTCTAGCTTCGGCGCCTTCAGCTGCGAACTTGGGCCATACGGTCGAACACTTGACACATTCTGTTTGGATTCCGTGTGTAGTGCCGGCGGGTCCTTGGTCATTGGTGTCGGCGGATCCTCTGTCCATGCCGGCGGCTCCCCTGTCCATGCTAGCGGGTCCTCTGTCTGAGGTGCCGGCAGGTCCTCTGTCTGTATTGCCGGCGGGTCCTCTGTCTGAGGTGCCGGCGGGTCCTCTGTCTGTATTGCCGGCGGGTCCTCTGTCTGTGGTGCCGGCGGATCCCCTGTCTGTGGTACCGGCGGATCCCCTGTCTGTGCCGGCAGATCCCCTGTTGGTGCCGGCGGGTCCTCTATATGTGGTGCCGGCGAATCCCCTGTCTGTGCTGGCGGATCCCCCGTCTGTGCTGGCGGATTCCCTTTCCATGCCAGCAGGTCTGTCGTCCATGCCGGCGGGTCCTCTGTCTGTGGTGCCGGCGGGTCCTCTGTCTGTGGTGCTGGCGGATCCCCAATCTGTGTGCCGGCGGATGATCTGTCCGAAGTGCCAACTGGTCCCATGTCTGTGACACTCCCGTCAACGGTAGTTGCTCTGTTTGCGGTGTATCCAGCACCAACGGATCCCCTGTCTTCTGTTGTGCTCCCTGCACCTTCGGATACTCTGTCTTCAGCGGCCTTCTTCAGCGGTGCTCCCTGCACCGGAGGATACCAAGCCGTTGATGCTCCCCGCACCAACAGGTATCCTGTCTTCGGTAGTACTTCCTTTACTCTCAGCCTTGTCTTCTGTGATGCGTCCTGCACCAGTCCGTATCCTTTCTTCAGCTTCTGTGATGCATCATGCATCCGGGGGTCCGTCGGTGCCGTCCTTCGTTCCGGCGGGGCTGCTTTTGCTGGTGGATAGTGCCGCTCCAGCTGAGCTGCCGTCACCCGAACATGACGGTCCTGCAGTTGATTGTCCAATGTCGAAGTCTGTCCTGTCAGTTTGTTGGTCGATGGTGAGATCAGTGTGCTCCGGCGAGGCAAGTTGCACTGGCGGAGCCGTCCACAACGGCGGAACAGTGTGCATTGATGGTGAAGCCTTCCACACCGGTGGAAGTGTAGACGTGGAGTTGAAGGACAAAGCAGTTGGATCAGGGCTGGAAAATCCATCGCAACCACGAACTGCAATCCCACTGGCAAACGCCATGCAGGGCAATATCGAGGGACTAGGGACCACATCAACAGTAGGGCATTCACCGCTCGCAACGGCCTCCCTACTTGTGGTCGCCATATCCACACAACAAAGCCCAACATCGGCGCCAGCCACGGGACCACAGGATGGTTTTGCTAGGTGCTTACCTGCACTCTGATCCTCACTGATGGCTAAGTCACCACTACTCCACGTCGCTTCTAATCTGGCAATCGTCTTCTCGAAGCATCTTCTGTGATATGCATCAACGACTGGTTTCGTGTCCCAAGGATTCTGTCCATACTCAGGTGTGGAAATAGCTGATCCAAAAATCTGCTGTGCCAAGGAGGCTTCCAACTCCCGAATGTCACTCCTCAATCCAAAGATGGCGTCCACAATATCAGCCGATGATTTGTACTTCGTCGTCATTTTTCAGAGTGTTCAACATTGAATTGAGTCAAATATCCCACTAGCTGCCACCATTGTAATGTACTGCCAGGGTACTTGTTTGCTCTGTAGCCAAACGCAGACAGAAAACCAACGAGTGCAAATTCCGTTCAATATGAAACACACTGATTTATTTAATACTTCGAGAAGGACAACTTATTCCATGCTCACTCACTGAACTCAACATTTGGTCTGTCTACACTAGGCCTGGGCGAATTATTCGAATATCCGGTTAATGGCGAATAGGTTTTCCTATCCGTAACCGCGAATGCCTTTTTTTTCTTAACCGGATATCCGCAATGGGCGCGAATACCTATTTATAAACCGGATAGTTCTGTAATTACAACCAAGTAACCGGATATTCTTTAATATCTGAATATCCGCGGACGTCGGGCGACAACTGATAGGAATGTTTTGTCTTAATCCTTATGAAACTTCTATTAAGACAGCATAAAACAGCATAAATTAAGTATTTAACTACATGTATGCTCACCTCTGTGAAGAGTTAAAACAATGACATATCTGACGTAATTTGTTCAAAGATTACAAAAGTTTTCCTTCACGTAGAGTCAATCACGATCAAAAGAAAAAGCAAATCGCCATCTTTAAATTAGATCCGGTCATTTTTATGAATGAACCGAGTGACACTGTCTAAAACTAATATCAATCTGCCCATAAGATCTTTTTCACAAACGAATAGCGCCCTCTAGCGGCGAAAAAACTATTCAAATATCCGGTTAATTTCAGATAGTTGGCCAGCGGTATCCGAATACCAAAATTTCACTATTCGCCCAGCACTAGTCTACACATCCTAATCATACACAATACATTGCTAGAAAAGGCGCCAAAACATCGCATCCGGTCCGCGCACCTATAATCTCTTATAATTATGTTATACAATGTTATACATCATCAATGTCAAAAGTACTTTTATTTTGGACATGTTGGAAGGTCTAATATTCTTCTGTCATATCCTGTGGGACATACATTTTGTTTATTGAAAATTAGATGATACAAAATCGGCTTACTAAAGGGTCCTTGTGACGTCTTTTATACTGCATAATGGCAGGAGCCAGAGACCCCACATTTTTTTGTGAGTTCTTTATACATGTTATAAAACTGAATTTAGCAGTCTATCCCCAAAAACCCAAACCTTAAGTTGTATGCACAGGTAGTCTATATGTTGTGTAGGTTCCAAGGCTCCAGTTGTGTTATCATATTATATGCATGTAACCACAAGACTCTAACCTCCACCAGGGGGTGCGCATCCACCAGCCATACCGTCAACCCACCCAGTATGTCAAAATTTGCCAGCCACTAAATCACTAAACACAGAGCAGGTGTAGTATTAAAGCTGCACATTGTAAGAAAAGCTATGTACATTATACAACTGTTGCACGCTGTGACGGGGTCCATGGCGTTTTAATGGCACCTGAGACGAGGGTGTACAAAACCCAAATCACAGCGTGCAACAATTGTTTTGTTATACCTTGGTAACATGATTATTCCTCTTCTCAAAGTTCTGTTGTCATCTTCAAACATAATTTTCACGACGAGTATGCATAGTTTAAATAACAATTCTTCACTGTTCCCTCGAACCCGCGGTCATTTTGTACTAAGCGCTGGAAATTAACCAATGCTGGGAGTGATCAATCAAGGTATACACCGGTTAAAGGCAGTGGACACTATTGGTAATTACTCAAAATAATTATTAGCATAAAACCTTTCTTGGTGAATAAAACATTGTAAGAAACAGCTCCCTCTGAAGTGCCATAGTTTTGGAGCAAGAAGTAATTTTCCACGAATTTGATTTCAAGAACTCAAGTTTAGAACTTGAGGTCTCGAAATCAACCATCTAAACGCACACAACTTCGTGTGACAAGGGTGTTTTCTTCTTTCATTATTATCTCGCAACTTTGATGACCGATTGAGCTCAAATTTTCACAGGTTTGTTATTTTATGCATATGTTGAGATACACCAACTGTGAAGGCTAGTCTTTGACAATTACCAATAGTGTCCACTGCCTTTAACAAAACTCATAATACCCGTCCAGCTGTGCAGCCATGGTAAATGCACATTTGTTGCACGTCACGTGATTGGTTCTCGACCAATCAAACTTCACAATTTGTTACAGAGGTATAACATTATGTCTTGTTATACCTCAGTAACAAATTGTGAAGTTGGATTGGTCGAGAACCAATCACAAAAACAATAGTTGCACGCTGTGATTTGGGGTCCATGGGTTTTGTACACCCTCGGGGGAAAATGGCACCCTTGGCTTCGCCTCGGGTGCCATTTCCCCCCTCGGGTGTACAAAGCGCCATGGACCCCGTCACAGCATGCAACAATTGTATAGTGTTCATCCCGTGCTTCCCACTCGTTTACTCGGTAAGTATGATTGATATGGTTTGTTCCGCTATCGTACAATATGACGATAGCGGAACGAACCCCATTCAAACACTAAGTTTTAGTCATCATGGTCATATTATCATGTTCATAATCTAGCCCTGGTGGGGTAGGGCAGCAGTGGAGTGCCCTGAGGAGTCTAACCTGGGCTAGGTCATGTAAAAATAGTTTTACTTCTAGTCTACCTAGCAATAGCACGTCTAGCTACATCAGGTAGGAGTGTACACATTCCTTAGATTCGTCAATCATGAAAGGAACTATATGTCATTCATTGTCAGTCAGTACAAAAAACACTGTCACTACACTAAACAGTCAGGCAGTACGCGATCATGGCATTGATGTTTTATAATAATAATAAAATTATTATAGTATAGGCTAATCTAATTACAATAGTATTTCATTTAGTAAAAACAATCAGCAACTATCTAGCCTAGATTGAATAGATAGATTGTTGCCGATTGTTTTTACTACATACTTTTCTAGGGATTCTGTTTCGACTGAGACATCTATGCTCAAGATAGCTAGCCTAAAAAAACATGTCCACTCTTTTTCTGAGCTGGGGGGGGGGGAGGGTCAACATCGTAGCTAAGAGCAGGCCTGATACTTCACGGAGGCAACGGAGGCGATTGCCTCCGTTGCCCCTTGCCATTGCCTTGGTGCCCTTGAAATGCTCCAGTAGAAATTTACAATTTCCTCATACGGTGCCTTGGTGCCCTTGCCCTTTCAAAAACGAAGCATACAGGCCTGTAAGAGTAAGGTGTGGGTCCTTTCAATTCTCTATGCTAAAGTCATGCTATATCGTTGGAGGTCCTGTTTTCGAGGTGTCCCTAAACTCGTGGCAAATCTTTTACCTCGCTGTGCGCGATGTAAACAGTCCCTAGATAAAAATTGTGTGGTTTTATTTGCCAAGCAAAGAGTCTCCTCTCCCTTGACCAAAACTTAGAAACACGTAAGGCTCCACTGGATATTTGCACTTGTAAATGCAAAAAGTTTGGTATTTTAGGCATTTCTACAAGGTACAAAAATATGTCATAATGTTGAGGCCATATAAAAATATTTGCCCACCGAAAAAGTTTCATCAAACACTATTTCAATTCACAATTCATGATGATCAAATCATGTGACTGAATATTTTGCTGAGCATTCTGGGAAAAAAATACAGAGGCTTAAAGAAGCCATGTGCCTTATATCATTTTCTAATTTTTTTAAAGATTTTTTTTTAAACCTCTGATAAATTTTATTATTAATATTAAAATTTAAACGATCAGCTTGTTGATTCGATTATCACTGTTTATTTATACGCTTTATTATAAATTTTAAGAGAAAAAAGGGGAAAATCAAAATCAGAATTGAAAGCCAATAATTATTCACACTTTTTATTAAATTATGTATTTTTGTTATTTTGGATAACTTTCCGTATGGCGCCACCACTTTTTCACTCATTTTTACAAAAAGGGATACATCAATCAGGTAAATTAGATACTATATTATTTTATTTCGAATGAAAAAGTGGTGGCGCCATACGGAAACTTTTCCGCATCGGTTGCTACCTCCATGCTATAAGGCATCATTATTTTTTTTCCAAATTCAAAGAAAAAGGCATAATAGCGTGAAAACTGGTAAGGGGAGGATATAGTATACAATAAGCAGGATTTAATAATTTAAAAATTAACAACAAGTTTTACTTAAAGTAAATAATAAATAAAAAATTTAAAAAAAATTACTTACCTGCAACAACCAGGAAACTTGCGACGAGAACCACGAGTTTCATTTCTGCTAAATTTCGGCTCGTGGGTTTGTTGATGAAATAAGTTTTTCGCCTCTGAAAAGTCTGTTTAAAAAAAAATTAAATACTGTACTAACTTGAGTTAAATTGTTCAGATACACACATGTTACTGTGTGTGTTTATAACATTAAATAAGTGGAATGAGTACACGGCACCGAGTGACACTTCGTCAACAACCGCACAAACTACATACAGTATACCATAGAGGAATAACAAATCAATGCCCAGACCGCATTAGTCGTGCACGGGTTTCGTTTTGCAATTGGCCAGAGCGTAAGCAGAAATCACAAAGAGGAGCTGTGAGCCAGAATCACGTGCCGTGTTGTCACGTGGGCCGTGGGCCGAGCGCAGTTTTAGACCTTATGTCATGTCTTTGGGGCTGTGCGATAAGCGAAGCGGCTCTATCTACTCGCAGGGCCGGCGCTTTAGTGCACGTGAGGGGGCGGGGATAGACTGCTCTATGTTGGTGGAGTTTACGACATAGACAAAGAGCCGATTCGCTTTGATGGGGAGAAATGTCCGGGGGTAACCCAGTGACTATAATTTTCGTGTTTTTTTTATGTTGACCCTGCCAACTCGGGTCTCTCCTATTCGTGGACGGGCTACATTTGCTAGTTAGGGGTACAATGTATATAGGCTAATTATAAGGGGTCTTATTGGGGCAAATGATGCTTATGAGGCAACTCGGTCCCAAGTCAACTCGGTCCCAGTCTACTCGGTCCCAAGTCAACTCGGTCCCAAGTCAACTCGTTCCCTAGTCAACTCGGTCCCAAGTCAACTCGGTCCGTATGGTTGACGGGAAATAATTGAATTGGAAAGGAAAAAAACTACTGTCCTTTGACTTTGTACATGAAATAGGATAAGTGTGCACCAATGTTCGGGGTATAATATTCGATGCCTTCAATAGCAACCCATTTGTTTTTTGAAAATTACCGATTGTGTTGGCAAATAAATTTCAACTAAAAAAAAAGATCTTCAAAATGTCTCTTTGCTTTCAACCAGTCTGTATGGCTAGCTCTCAACAATTCATTAATTGACAAACATTAACAATTGAATCCTCTTTGATTTCTTTTCAAGTAACTTACATTTAAAAATTAAATAAAAACCAAAATCTACTAATTAAAAAACGTAAACTATTAAGGAAAATAGTGTTGTTTGGTCGAAAATAAATAACAAATATAATACTGTTCAATTATAACTTGGGTTGCGGTCCCTCCCTGCGCGCCCGATCCCTCCCGCCCGTGCAAGCTTCCTGCCGCCCGTGCAAGCTTCCTGCCTTGCGACCAAGTTGTCTTGGGACCGAGTTGACTTGGGACCAAGATGACTTAGGACCGAGTTGACTGGGACCGAGTTGGCTTGGGACCGAGTTGACCGGTACCCCAAATGATACTTGGAGGCCCGCCCGGTTGCGGGCTGCTGGTCTTCGATTCGAGTGACTAGTGTTCAGTTCCCCGCCCCCATCGTCTCTAAGTGTGATGTGAGATGTTCAGGCTATTAGGCCGTGACCGAAACGACGACTTCGGCTACAGCTACGTCTAGATCAGCGCGTCTACCAGTGTTGAAGAATAGCAGACGCGCGCGATCTAGCCGTAGCTGTAGCCGAAGTCGCCGTTTCGGACACGGCCTTAGTCTAGGTTCCTAGACCATTGGTGTTGCGTGGTCACACACAACCAACGTTCCGATTATGCACGGCAAAAACTGTACACGCTTGTAATGAACGAACGCTAGCGGGCGCTCTGTTTCTCTAGCTGGTTTCCAAATTTGATTCATATCTATCCCACAATGCACCTCATTCAACAGCCTGCGCTTGCGCATTGGTATTTGCGATAAGGTCTATGGGGAGATCCGGAAATCAGAGAAACAGAGCGCCCGCTAACGTTCGTTCATTACAAGGAAGCGTGTACAGTTTTTGCCGTGCATAATCGGAATGTTGGTTGTGTGTGACCACGCAACACCAATGGTCTAGGAACCTAGACGAACACGGCCTTAGTGTGGGTGCAAAATATTGAGGAGAAGTTTTTTAAGCGCCCTCTATTGAACCAAGTTTAACCCACCGATGGGTGGGGGATATACTAGACTTGACTCAAGTCCCAATCCCGTGCCATCCCCATGAAACTACTGTTTTAATAAAACAGTAGTTTCATGGGGATTTATGATGCTCTGCATTCCAATTTTTCCAAAACCTGTTCCGCATTCTCGGGACCACATTTTGACGGCGAGGGGGCTCGAGCGTGCACTGTACTGTGTATGCTATGTGTTGTTTTATATACACTGTAGTAAGTTATGGGTAGGGACCTCTCACACGAGAATGGGACTTGAATCAAGTCTAGGGATAATACACACACCAGAGAGAGTATCAGGACAATAATAGTTTTTCCCTAATGTGTGGCTATAGCCCTTGCAGCCGCCAACTAATCATGTTGGAAAATGATTTGATGTTGTCCCAGTGTAGATTTATATACAACTGTTGGCCAATAAAAAGTTACAAACTGCGAGTGCAATGCCGCGCAAAACCATGGCGTAGGCTGGGGCTAAGGCCACTTCAGACAGTCTTGATTAAGGTTCTAAGGGTAATGCAATGCAATACAAGTCCACCCCTTATTCTGCTGTAAATTCATGGGTTTCTGAATATGAGATTTTTGAAATGTTAAAAGTATGTTTCTAGGAATGTTGTTCTGAATATCTAGTTATAAAGTGGAACAATTCATTTAACAATCATTAAAACTGGTTGCAGTAAACCTGTACATTGCATTTATCTTGCAATTTTTAAAATTGAATTTTAAACCTTTTTGAAACTGTCAAAATACTCTAAGGTTGAAGAGGCAGGGAGTAAAATGAAGCCTGAGTGGAGCCAACCAAATTAAAGCAATTGGACCCTTTTGGTAAACAGTATTGTCCAAGGCCCACATTTCATGTATCACAACTTCTATATAAAATAACAACCTGTGAAAATTTAGACTCAATTGGTCATCGGAGTCGGGACAAAATAACGGGAAAATCCACCCATGTATTCGCATGTTTCGCCGTGTCATGACATGTGTTTAATTTAAAATAAATCCGTAATTCTCGATATCGAGAACTGATATTGTTTTACTGTTTTCTCAAAAAGTAAAGCATTTCATGGAATAATATTTCAAGGGAAGTCTTTCACCACTAGCTTCTGTAAACCCTGTAAGTTATTTGTAAATCATCTGTGAACTTTTATTTATTTTTCTGTACCAAAAGGGTCCAAAAGTCACAAATATGTAGATGTCAATGCTTACAATACCATACATACAAATGTATACTTATACACACCAATTGGAAATATTTGAAAACAAATTGAATAAACCACTCCAACTGAATCAAATTTAACAAATGAAATACACTTTATTTTATAATATACATTGAAGTTGTGTGTAACTTAGTTGTGTGTAACTTTTCAATCTTGCTCCATACGATATTCCATGTCGCATAATAAAAGGTGCATGCCAAAGTGTTGCAATAGTGGCAAGGATACTATTCTTACACTGGAAGATGATACAGTTTCGTTCCAACAAAAAAGGCCTGAAAACACACTAAGACACCCCCTCCCATCTCATGTTGGCTGTTGTGTCAAATCTCTAACACCATGTTTATCAGACCTACAATTAAAAATGGTCTCTGAACAGAAATGGATTTGATACATTTAACGTATCTAATACCTCGACTTATTGGACACAGGGTTTGAAAAAATGTGCTTTACCAATGTTATACTTAACAGACAGGCAGTTGATTAAATATGACATGAAAGCCTAATTTCACAAAGCTTTTTACTGGTAAGCAAATTTGTTGTGCTTACTTGTGCAAAAAATATGTGTCGGCAAAGGTTTTCATGTACTTCATAATATCAAGACAAAGACTAGATAGTGGATAGTGTACAGTGTTCTGATAATAAGTTGCAATTTTAAATCACCAATCTACTAACTGTGAGCTTGTTGGCATGGCTGCCGCTTTGCTGATGGTAGGCAATAGTTATGATAATATAGTAACCATGCTAAGAGCCATTCTGTAAGCAGATATGTCTGCTTATACAGGCTTTATTTAATTTACCAAAGGTACAAATGGAAACTAATAATTCGATTTTTGCTAACGACATTTTGAACAGCGAGTTCCAACATTGCATCATCTACTACACTGATCATAACACCTGTAAGCAACCTAGTAACCTAGTAATAACCTAGTTAGTTTTGTAACCTAGTTAGTTGCTAACAGCAGGTATATCATGTCATCTGAGGCCGTGTCTGAATTGCCGACTTCAGCTACAGCCGTAGCTGTAGCTGTAGCCAAAGTCGCCAATTCGGACACGGCCTGAATCTCTGAGATACAAGCAATCCAGTCTGGTGCTTATTAAAGACACTGGACACTATTGGTAATTATCAAAGACCAGTCTTCTCACTTGGTGATTCTCAACATAATGCATAAAATAACAAACCTGTGAAAATTTGAGCTCAATTGGTCGTCGAAGTTGCGAGATAATAATAAAATAAAAACACCCTTGTCACACGAAGTTGTGTGCTTTCAGATGCTTGATTTCGAGACCTCAAACTCTAAATATGAGGTATCAAAATCAAATTCGTGGAAAAATACTTCTTTCTTGAAAACTACGTCACTTCAGAGGGAGCCGTTTCTCACAATGTTTTCTACTATCAACCTCTCCCCATTACTCGTTACCAAGTAAGGTTTTATGCTAATAATTATTTTGAGTAATTACCAATAGTGTCCAATGCCTTTAAACCTAGTTAGTTTAGTAGCGTAGTTAGTTGCTAACAGCAGGTATATCATGTCATCTGAGTCTCTGAGACACAAGCAATCCAGTCTGGAGCTTATTAAACCTAGTTAGTTTAGTAATCTAGTTAGTTGCTAACAGCAGGTATATCATGTCATCTGAGTCTCTGAGATACAAGCAATCCAGTCTGGTGCTTATTAAACCTAGTTAGTTTAGTAATCTAGTTAGTTGCTAACAGCAGGTACATCATGTCATCTGAGTCTCTGAGATACAAGCAATCCAGTCTGGTGCATGCTGATTAATCTTCTCAATGATAGTGTTGACTTGAAGGCAGAGATTCTGTATCTGTTTGTCCCACTGCGGTAGTGTCTCACGAGCTGCAAGACACATAGACAATTTGTATTTGACTTAAGCAAGCAAGTAAGCATTTATTTATTAATTTAAGCTAAAATTCTACAATATGTTTTTTTTAAACAATGTTGGCAATGATATCAAGTGTGGCAGCAGTAGAAATGCTCAACGCGAAAGGGGGGGGGGGCTTAATTATGTACATGCTGTACATGTAATACATTATAACCCATACCAAGTGCAATAAGATTTACTATGAAGAACTGAATATATCAAATTAAGGATATTAAGAATAGTATTGTTGAGGATTACACAGGAAGGCAATGCCAATGGAAGTATTCTGTAGACACGCAGTCGGGTAGGACTCTCCAAGGTGGCGTTTAATAACCAACACAGAAAAATTTTGGGTACCATTTTTAAAAGTTTTAAATTGAAATCAAACTTAAATTTACCACAACATCCGCACAGCAAAGAAAAGTAATACAATACAAACCCTTACATTCAAAATGTACGATGCTATCAATCTGGTCAATGCTGCCATTCATTCGACCTTCAGAAATCATCTGGGATGCAATCTTCTCTGCCTAAAACATCAACATATTAAAACAACCAGTGACTTTTCAGATTAGAACATTATAACAAATAATCCCAGGCATCCCAATACTTTTTAATACAAATTGTTACTGCTTGTACATGTACTTGTGAACTTTTGCCCAAATAACTATTATTGTTATTAATATTTGAGAAATTCACAATTTCTGAGTTGTGTGGCTTTGATCTAACAATGTCATTATCAAGTATCATTTCAAATAGTGATTCATAAATACCTTCTAGACAGTTTCGCTATTCCTATTGGTGGAGAGCGCGTCATGTGGGTGTGTATAAACCTTTGTTTATGACCGGTAAAAAGTGTTAATTCATGGGCGTGACACGCGACCTTGCACCTGTTCTTATAAGACAGTTTCTTCATTCCTTTTGGTCTAGAGCAACGGCTGAAACAGCTGTGCCACATCACACGATACGTGCGACGCGCACAGCATTCCCTTATAAGGAGTTGTTTACCTGAGGGCGGCGGAGGGCTTTACCATTTCATAGCTGGAGGGGTGTTGTGTTGAAAGAAATCATTTAACAATTAATATTATAATTTTTGCATTTACTTTACTTTTTGACCAAAAAGTTATGATGTTTTTGACCGAAAAGGTATTTATGAATGGGAATCAAAGTGTGTTGAATCGGTTTTCAACTAGTGGTTTAAACGCGCCGAGGCCTAGTTCTTTAAAATTTCCCTCGACTTCGTCTCGGTAAAATTATCAAGAACCAGGCCTCGTTGGGATTAAACCACTAGTTGAAAACCTCTTCACCACACATTGATTCCCTTATTGAAAACAATAAATACAAAAATCAAATGAGAAATAATAACACTGTTTTTGTAACTAGAGCTATAGTTTAGTCCATTGTGATGCAGATGCTAACTCCACAGTGTGATTAGAACAGCACTTACTTTAGCAGGAGGTATTTCAAGGAGTGCTCCAAGCTCTTCAAATGTGATATTATTATATAGCTTGCTTGCAGATAGCAGATTGTGCTCAATCACAGCACGGTCAAGGATACTAGAACCTGGAATTCAATTAGTAACATTACACACTGTAAGTATGCTTTAAAGAAATGCCATGATACACTAAACACATTCATTTATGTACCGTTCATTTCATTTTTGTACCTGATCATTTCATTTCATTTCTGTACTGTTTATTTCATTTCTATACTGAGACCCGCAGGGTGTGAGCACGAAGTGTGTGCTCACTGAACTGAATCAGTTGGGCACAAGCACAGGGACGAAGAGGGAACCTAGTGGAGAATGAGGGTATAGCTGATCAAAGTCTCAGGGGTGGGGATGAGTTGTTGAGTTGTCAACCACCAGTCGTTTTCAGAACCACCACTAGTCAAAAGAGATTTACACGTGGTGCTACCGCACACCTCCCCTTATTATACTCCCACCATGCAAAGTTTCAAATCCTAAATGTAACTAACATTAGTACAAGATTAGTCCCAGGTTGCCCAGATATATTTAAACGTTAATGTTTTTTAACCACAATAGTATATCAGACTGTCAAAAACTTGCATTTGAGTAATTTTTCTTTAAAAGAACCCCACATCCTGTACAAAAAAAAGAGAGAAGAAAAACAGCAGTTTTTGAAGGTAGGCTAAACTTACCATCTGCAGTTGTTGCTTTTTGGTGAGGCTGTAAGAGAGCAGCAAATTCCTGTAATTGATTGCTCCTTATGATGCGATCTAGGTACATCTTCTCTAAGATGCCATAAGAAGGCAGCTGCTGACATCTTTCATCCTTGAATAGGGTAGCTAACATACGAGAACGCTGCTGACCTGGTGGTCATGTAAAAATCACCAATTAAGTCAATACGGTTCATCTAGTATTCTATCCATTTTTAGCTAGCCGATATTTTAGCAGCCATTCACTGTAGTTGTGATAGGTGTTACTCAAGTTATAGTTCATTTACATAGCCTCGGGTCAAATTTCAGAAAGCTGTTAGTAGAAAACACTGCTTGACAAATTCCTTTAAGCAAATATTGAATGGGGCACCAGCCACAACAATGCAAACTTAATTTAATTTTGGCTGGTAACCTGTTTCTGCTAATCAATGCTCTTCCAAGCTTAGCATACTATTCTGTGCTAAGCAAGTTTGTTGTGCTTACAGGCTTTGTTAAATTTGGGCCTGGTTAAGGCTTGAGTTTGGTAGAAAGTCATAAAGACCACTTGAAGCTGAAAATGTATACTGGACCAGAAATATTTTACAAGACCATCATCAAAATGAGAACAGTTTTATATGTTCACTGTTTGTTGCTTTGGATCGGCCGAGTTGGTCTATGAAAAGCGTTTGAAACCGTTTGTTATGAAATGCATATGGTTAGAAAGATGAATTGAAAGTAGAACACAATGATCCACACAAAAATGTCTCAAATTTGCACGGTTTTCCTTTTATTCTGCAAACTAAAATGGTCGGCCATTTTGTGGAGTCAACATTTTGACTCCACAAAATGACGTGCCGTGTTGGATCACGACTTATCGGGAAAACCATGCAATTTCGAGGCATATTTGTGTGGATCATTATATTCTGCTTTTAAAACATCTTTCTAACCATATGCATTTCATAACAAACGGTTACAAACACTTTTTTATAGACCAACTCGCCCTATCCAAGGCAACGTGTACCTTTTATCTCATTTGTCTTTTGGGCCAATACTTTTCAACTGTAAAACGCAAGCCAACTGGACTTGTCTAGTATTGAGGTTACTGGCATGACACAAAATACACCGAGTTATATTGCTCTCAAATACATATACGCCTATTAAAATCTCGCATTTTAAATTTATGGTTGCTTCATCTATTAACAAGCCCTTAATTTAGTTAACAGCAAGTCCCATTTTCTACTTATTGACTACTGTAATCAGACAGTATGCTTGAAAATACCAGTATGGCATGCTCTTTATGTAAGCTTCAATATGCAGTTTACTTCCTAAATAAACGTACAATCCTTGTTTTCTGAATGCATTTTCTGGCAATCCTCAGACTACCTTAACCTACCCATGTCCACTTACCTGCTGATGCCAGGATGGTACAATGCAATGCATGCTTCAATGCTTGCATTCTCTCTTCTTCTGCAATGATTGTTTTGAAGGATAGCTCATTATACCGCTGGGCTGCCTCAATGAACTTCCGTCTATAATCAAGAACTCTAGCATAACATACCTGTAATGTAAGAAAATTCATATATACTTTCAGATTAGTACTTTATCATTTGGAGGGAATCCAGACAATCAATGATGATCAGATTTATTGCTTATAATAAAGAAAGTGAATGAGACATAAGGCCTATTCACACTCTTCAAAATCTCAAGGTGGCAACTGGTTGCTAACTTGTTCTCCCCGTTTCACACTGTAAAAATTTCAACCCGCCTCCGATCCGGGTTGCACACTCAAGCCGGATAGAAATTAACCCTGGCAGGGACCAGGGTTGAAAATCTCAATCCGGATCGAAATTGCATTTTTCGTGATGGACCGCTATGTTCACGCATTAGCCGGTTCACATAAAGACCAGGGTGAATATTGCTTATCTCTGATCCATGTCGAAAATAAGCGAGGCTGAACCGGAGAGGGCCTGGGTAGGTTTCATAGCTGTTCGAAATGGAGGTAGTGTAACAAGGCCTTTATTAACAGTCTAGATATGTTTACAATTACAACTATGCAACAGCTACTGCAGCATCATTGCAGTCTCTCAAAGCACCTGGCTTGCTGGCAGACCTAGAGGGCTATGTAACAAGAGGATATTTACAAGCAACAGGCAATCTCCAACAAGTAAAGACATTCACATTGCAGTATTCACATAATTTTATTGAAGATCACAGGGCACCTTTAACTATACATGTATATGCTTCTCGTGTTATTAACAAGACAAGGCCCTATAGACCTTTATCACGCTGTCACCATTTTGGTCATGTTCCCTGTTTCCAATAACAGTAACGAATGCTTACATTCATTGCGCATGGCACCAGACTAATATTTTGCCCAGCCTCAGTTTGGTTACAATGAGATGGAATGGAGAAAAATCAAGATGACCACACCATGATAAAGGTCTATGGCAAAACAGAAATGAATAAAGTTGACAAATGGTAGGTTTTTGCGACATAAGTGGGCGTCCCACTCTGGTCCTTTTCTATGAATGTTCCACTGTCCATCATCTCAAATGTTACCAATTGACTACTTAGTTGGTTCATCAGGTTTGTGGAACTAATGGCCAAACCTCTGAACCAAACCTCTGTATGCCCTAATGGCAATTATGTGTGTTCTGCTATCTCTGAAACAGATTCTTGCCAGACATTTCTGGTTTAGTTACGTATACTTAAACCATGTAAAAAAAAATTAAAAGTTAAACACATCTTTAATATCAACTGCTTGCCTACATACCTTGTAATGAATATGAAGTTGTTCATTAGTGGATTCAGCTTGTAATAATGAAGCTCTTTTGATGTATGCTTCAGCATTCACTGGGTCATCATCTTCAAGATACAGGCGGGCAATCTTCAAATAGGTTTCCAACTTGTAATCCACAGAATATTGCCTGAAAAACACACAGTTAATTTTATTTCAAATGAGAATAATGACAAATCGAATTCATTCATTGTGAACTGGTTCATTCAAAGCTGTACCATAAATATCTTAGGATTTCCAGTTTGAACATGTTGAAAAACATAATATTTTTCATCTTCTTTCTCCGAGTAGAGTTAACTTTGAAAGAACTTGTCCCACTAAATGTTATCTACTGCCAGCATTAGCAGAATAAAAAAGTTCCTCATTATTTGAGAACAACATGCAAGTAGAATTGGTTCTTAGGTGAACTAAATTCGACCCAGAGAAAGTAAAAGACAAAAGCTGCCTTATTTGAACTACAAAACATCATTACCATTCTACAAGGATATGCCTCAGAAAGAGACAACCTTTTTGTACAAGTTAAACCCATGGGTTATTATGCTTTGTTGATAGCAGGAATTTGAGGATTTTATATTAGGGAATTGTGGTTGTGAATGTTGTATGAAAGATTGATAACTTTAAGAGGAATTCAAATTCATGTTCATTTATATTTATTTATTTAAAATCTTCAGACTTTTAAATCATTTAAAATTGCCCCAGTCAATTGTTTAAATTTTTGTTATTTCCTCTCTTTTGACACCAATAATGACAGTATCTTTAAGACTTTGAACCCAAATGACGAAACAGTGCACTCCACGAGCTTGCTCGACTTTGGTTTACTTAAATCTTTTTTTGTTTAGAGCCTGCCAGTTAACATGTAGCTACAACCCTGGCCATGCCATGTAAGCATTGCCTAGTTTGAGTACACCACCCATTCCCAAGCCCATCTAGCCATGAATCATGTTAGATTGTTAGCTCTGACCACTCACTTCTGTCCAGTCTCCAGAGGGATACCAACAAGAATATTGGCCGCGTCTCTCCATGCCTGTTCCCTCTCAAATATACCAGATAGATGCTGCCTCACTGTGGCTACCTGAATCATATCAAGAAAGCATCAGTTACATCAAAGTACAAATTTCTTAAAGCCATCAGACACTTTCGGTCCAAAGGCCTACACTTTGTGTATCACAACAATAACAAACCTGTGTAAATTTAGGCTCAATCAGTCAACGGAGTCAGGAGAAAATAATGGGAAAACCCACCCCTTGTTTCCGCACCTTTCGCCGTGTCATGACATGCGTTTAAAATAAATTCGTAATTCTCAATATCAAGGGTTGATTTAATGTTTTCTCAAAAAGTAAAGTATTTCATGGAATAATATTTCAAGAGAAATCTTTCACCATTGCCTTCTGTAAACCCTGAAAGTTATTTATTAATCTGTGAACCTTTTTTTGTTCTGAAAGTGTCCAGTGGCTTTAAACAAGATTAGTCTGCTCTATAATAACTAACAATTCTTCAGTTACAATTACTAGGTACATCTAAAACCTATAAACAAATGAAAACAGCCAAACATACAATAGAGGGCCCATTGCCATACCGAATTAATCTGTTACTCACCTACATTATGTTACCATAAGGGGCCATTCATAATTTTCAATGTTTTAAAGTTTCGATTTCTTTTCCAAAGATTTTTGACCCACCCACCCCTAATTTCGATTATAAAAACATTGATTTGTTATGTGCAGTATTAAAAAGAAAACTACATGTGGTTTGCATTGTGCATACTGTACTTGCATGGTACTTGTACTCGTGTGTGCTGCATCATGGATGTTATTAATGCACATTTGGGCCTAGCACCGGACCGCAGGCCCAGTTATTGTAGCCCTGGGCTAAAACTTTTATCAACTTTTATTGTGACCGAAACCCTTGGCTATACAAAAATTGTCCAGAATTTTTTTTAAAGGATTTCTTTTCTTCATATGCATGAAAAAATTTTCCAGTTTACTTCACATTCACATGAGGTACACAGGAGATGTTGCTGGATGTGGAGGTACGATTGTGTCAGAATATTTCCCCCAAGAAAATTAATTTCCGGCTAAAATGATGTGCAAAATCGTCCGCACATGACTTCTACCTGATGTGTTGAGTCTATATGCACGTGGGGCGCATTCAACAAATTTGCTAAACGGATTGGGACAAACTTGTGCGCAATTCGCGTTTTGCGCTTAGCAAATTCGAAATCTGCAAATTCGCGCTCTGTTTGTATGCCAGCAGCCCAAGTTGATAATTCTGAAAAACTGCGCGCAATCTGAAGATTTTGCGTTATTACTTTGTTTTCCCTGTCCAGCCCTGAGCGTGAGAAGATGGTTGCGTTGCATGAAAGCATGAGACTTGCTTGGTCTGCAGTTGCTACCTCCATGGAATGCAAGTCAAACGATCTAGCTTTTTTTTTTTTTTTTTTTAATGAAAAGTGAATTTAAATTTCGAAGAGGCTTTTGACCCACCCACCTAATAATTCGAAAAGAAATCGAAATTTTAAAACATTGACAATTTTGAATGGCCCCTAATATCAAATATATCTGCTCTTACGCAAGCATGAAATAGAAACCAGTCATACTTTGTTTTGTTTTTAAATATCTTTGATTGCAAGTCAATGCAACTATTATAAGTTACTGTTTCTCTGTAGAAATCTTGACTACTGACTATTATAAGTTACTGTTTCTCTGTAGAAACCTTGACTACTGACTGTTATAAGTTACTGTTTCTCTGTAGAAATCTTGACTACTGACTATTATAAGTTACTGTTTCTCTGTAGAAATCTTGACTACTGACTATTATAAGTTACTGTTTCTCTGTAGAAATCTTGACTACTGACTATTATAAGTTACTGTTTCTCTGTAGAAATCTTGACTACTGACTGTTATAAGTTACTGTTTCTCTGTAGAAATCTTGACTACTGACTATTATAAGTTACTGTTTCTCTGTAGAAATCGTGACTACTGACTATTATAAGTTACTGTTTCTCTGTAGAAATCTTGACTACTGACTGTTATAAGTTACTGTTTCTCTGTAGAAATCTTGACTACTGACTATTATAAGTTACTGTTTCTCTGTAGAAATCTTGACTACTGACTATTATAAGTTACTGTTTCTCTGTAGAAATCTTGACTACTGACTGATCTTGACTACTGACTGATCTTGACTACTGACTGATCTTGACTACTGACTGATCTTGACTACTGACTGATCTTGACTACGGACTGATCCTGACTACTGACTGATCTTACCTGCTCTTCAAAAGACACCACTCTAGGTTGAACCTTCTCAATCATAAAATGGCAAACTTTCTTGGAGATTTCATCTGTCAATGTGCTAAGATGGTTGGACACCTCTGTCAATAACTGTCTTGAGATGACCAGACTGACAGTTTCATTCACCACTGCAAGGTAATAATAATAATAATAATAACTAGCGGGATGCCGCGCTTCGCGCGGCACCCCGCTAGATGATGAAGCCCCTTTACACAAATGTTTTGAAATGTAATGTGGGTGAGGGTGTTATACGCCTCTCTTAATATTTATGCATTTCGTCATAATTCTACCCCAAAATGATCGGCTATGGCGCAAGTCCGCCACTAGTTGCAGTGGATGCGCCCATAGCTCTGTTTTGGGTTGACGTACCTTATGCATACATATTAAGAGAGGCGTATTCGGAGGAACAGAGGTTACACTCACTTTGTATAGTTGGATTGGGAATTGTATTTAAAATGAATGAGGATCTTAAGCTCCAAAGATTCATAACATATAAGATTCTATACTTTTATTATTTGGATTATTTTTTATTTGAGTCTTTATTTGTTTTTTTCTCCTTTTATTTGTGTCTCAATTTTTTTTATATATCTGTGTTTCGCCATTTGTTTCTTTTTGTCCATGCCCTTTAAACTTCTTTTAAGTGTAATTATTTTGACTTGTTTGTTTGTTGATGTTTTGGTGTGTAGTTTGGTAATTCCCCATGAGGGAGCGAATTAATGATATAGGCCCTAATGTATGTTTCTTGGTATCGATGTTAAAGTTTAGTTGTGGATGTAGTGTTGTAGGCCCATATTATTTTAGTTTTTTTTGGGGGGTCTCTTCATTTCGTTCTTTGTGTAAACTGTTGATTAGTGTAAGAAAAATGGTAGTGTTAGGGGTGTACATGTAATTGGTTGTCACAAGATTGTTGATCATTATTTTGTGTATTTACCTTTTTGGGTATTATTATGCTTAAGATTGAAATATGAAGTACATTATAATATAAAGGATATAAACATAAAGAGGCGTATGAGACCATGTCAATTAATCCTGGATGAATACAAAGTAAACTTATTATCCGCATAAACGTGGATTAGTTTGTCCCCGACTTTTGAGCATAGTTTTAATTCAATCGGCTCTGTTATTGTTATTGTAGTAATTTTGTTAACTCAACTGCACAAGTATGTCCCTGCTTAGCCGAATGTAATGGTAATTACCTACATGTAGTCGACTAAAATATAACGCACTGCTATACACACTTATTGTATTGTACCGAGCGCATACAATTCACGTGCTCGCGGGTAATAGTCAAGTGTCTCCACATTGCCTACCAATCAGGAGGTCTTTGTCAAAGAGCAAATCAGACCAAAACATTTTTATAACCTGATGAATTTGTCATTAGTGGTATTTTGGTTCCCTTCTCAACAAATCAGGTACCTCCACGAACCAATGGCTGGTAAGAGGCTGGTTTAATATAATATCCTCCTCAACAATAATCATCGGTACTAAATAGCAGAGGAGATATCCGACTAAAAAGGCTTGAATAGTCTCAGCCAATATCAGAGTTTATCCGACTGTAAAAGGAAGAAAGTTAACAGCTTTGCTTTGGTGAATTATTTGTTGCTTTGTTTCCAATAACGCTACGATTTTAGAATCTTGGACCCTTTACTTATTGCGTCACGTCCCACGATACATAGTGTTGTTGTAGCACTAAATAAAGCAAGTTTTTGGAACATGCTGTGTGCCACAACTCTATCTACTTTTTTGTTAACCACCGCTCTTTTCGGTTGGGGGGGGGGGGGTAAGAGCGTCGGCCTCTTTTTAGATTTATTGGAAATACGAGGTCGCAACCCACTTTCAACTTAAAGTGCTCCCACTGGGTCCTCCTTCACCAAGCAACAGGTGGCCTGTCTCCACCACTCATACACTGACCAGAGGCTTGGCTCGATTTCACATGCTTTATACAGCACGGTGACTTACTTCATTCAATGCAAATTTGTTTCGGTTTTGTCCTGGCAGCCAGCCTCTTCGACCCTGCGTGGCAATAAATGAACCGATCCGGAGAACCATGCTTAGTACAACACGAAAGTAACCCGACCAAAAAGGGCGGATCAAATGGCGGGTGGGCGGGCAAGGGGCAATGAGTGAACCAATCCGGAGAACCATCTTCGGAACACTGTCCAATGAGTCACCTGTCAGAAAGATTTCTAGGAAGTCTGGAAACAACATCGACCAGTGGTTGACACACGGTCGCCGCCCAAACTTCCTTAAATCAGATGACTCGTAAGTGGGAGTTTGGGTGGGGGTTTTGTAGACTTGCAACCCGATGTCTGAAACCACACAAACGTGTTGAATTACACACACACAACTGTGTTGATTTCCACAAGGATGCCATGCCACTGGACCTTCTAATTTCAATCCAAGATGGCGCAGGTTACGCTTTTAATAGTATAGATAATAATAATAACTAATCCTTGTGTTAGAGGAACACGTTGCCTTGGATCGGTCGAGTTGGTCTTTGAAAAGCGTCTGTAACCGTTTGTTATAAAATGCATACATGTATGGGCAGAAAGATGTTGTAAAATTAAAATACATTGATCCACACAAACATGCCTCCAAATTGCACGCTTTTCCTTTTACCTCGTCAATTAACACAGTCGGCCATTTATGAACAACCGTGTTACATGTAGTTAACAAAGTAAAAGGATCATTGTATTCTACTTTCAAAACCTCTTTCCAACCATATTTAGCATTTTATAACAAACAGTTACAACTTGTCTGATCCAAAGCAACGTGTCCCTTTAAGTGGGTTTCGGATTATAAACCGCGGTTTATATGTTGATTTTGACATTTTTTTGAACTCCTGCGGTTTATTCTCCGGGCGGCTTGTAAGCCGACGTATAAATATTTAAGAGAAAAACGGCATTTTTAAAAAGAAAGATCGTTTGTAAAATATTCTAAATAATGTTTTTTTTTTTTTAAACGAGAACAAAAACCTGCCTGTGTGATGACAAAAACCTGTTGAAAATCCCACCACAATTGTATTCCATGTTTCCTTTGTAAAACGTTTAACAGCCGCCCTCAGCTAGCTAGCTCCCCCCGCTCAGCGCAACTCGGGTTAGACTAGACTGGTGCCCGTCTATTTATCCTAGCGATCTCTACATGCTGGCGTCAGACATTCAAGCTATACTCGTGTCTCGGCGAAATAGACTCGTCCCCTGTCTATTTTTCCCACGATCTTTATATACTGACGTCAGACATCCGCTACACTCGTGTCAGCCAGCGGTTTCTTCAGCTCAACCACGCACACCGCAACAGCAGAATGGTGAATGGACGTACGCAAAGAGCTATGCCGCTCCGGGGGATCAAACAAAACGTTTCCAAACTGCCCTGATTGTTGAGTCCAGTAACATTGGGAATTTTATTTCCAGGCGGCGCAAATGCGAGGGCGTAGCGCAACCCGTCAGCGAACATCGCTCAGTACGGTGCAGCCAACATCTGTTGTGCAATCTCGAGATTGAGCAGCGCAATTAACAGACTGCTAGCTTTACGAACTCGCATGTGTGTACATGTGCTTAATGTGCACGCTGCATGATACATTACTGCATACACACACGCTACGTCCGTCCGCCCGTCCGTCGATGCAATAATCTGTTGTGTGGATCCTCGTTGTGGGACTACAATAAAAGGGAGGGAGAAACACCGGCCAACCAAAAAAAAAAAAAACCAAAAAGAATGCTATCCTATAATAGATCATTTCAATTACGATCAATAGTGTAAACTTTAATACATTTCCACTTTAATTACGACGCAACTCCACATTGCGGCCAACTATACAAGACTGAGTGATGTGCCGCCCGCCTGTCACTGCACATCGCCACACGGGGACCGCAAACAAGCACGGCCCCTATGTGTTCACGCATGCGGTGATTGGCCGTTTGATGATTGGCCGTTGTTGATTGGCCGGTGATAGTTCCATTCATAAAATCTTGGCTAGACTTCGGACGGATCGAGTAGAGCGGCTGCCCATTGTACAACGGGGAGCTTGAACGTCTGACCCACGCTTTGAGGCTCGGGGCCCAGTCTAATCAAACGTGAACAACTTTTGTCAACAGAGGGCGATGCGATGCAGGGCAAAGTTCAACTATTTCTCGGTGTGCGTTGTAGACCGATCTTTGATTCACGGAGATTATTGCCAAAGAAGTTCACAAAACATATGGTCAACACAACCGATCATCAAATCGCAAATTCTTGAAAAGGGTTGTTGATGGAAACAAAATATAACTCAGGACTGACAGTGTGAGATAAAAAATCACCCGTAACGCGGCAGGTTTGCGTACTTCACTTCCGTGTTTTGAGGTTAGTTTTTTCATGTCTTTTTTTATTTTGATCGCGGTTTATACGCCGCGCGGCATATACGCCGACATCTAAATATTTTTTGTATATTTTGAGGAAGTGTGGTTTATACGCCGCGCGGTTTATAATCCGAAAATTACGGTAATTACTTTCTCAGCTCCCTGGGGAGTATACATTCCCGAGCTTATGGCGCTCCAAAGGCTTTTTCAAACACAATATCAACCTCTCTCTACCCTCGCAGGTATTGCATGTATACTCATGAGTGATGAGAAGTAATCATAGTTAAGTATCTTGCTCAAGGGAACAAGTTTTATGACTGGGATTCTAACCCACAACACCCTGATGACTTATTGCTATCTCTGTAATTTTTTAAATACGGTTACACTTACAGACATGTAAATGTTTACTCACAGGCTTCAATTAATGATTGGAGACCCTCTCTCAGATCATTCTCCTTCAACTTTAGAACATCAGCCAGAATTTTACGATACCTTTGGGATGAAAAAAAAACAGGCCAAACTTAAGTACTGCTCCAATGCTGGCTGAATACCAGAAAATAATGAACAAACATTTCAATGACCATTTTCAAAACATACAGCGTTATGTATGCCCAGAATGGGAAGCCATTATTCACTTACTGACTTATACAGGCAAGCAACTGTCCATTGAAAAAAAAAAGAGTAAAATTTTCAAAGGCACAACGCAAGTGCGAAGCGAGGCAGCCGAAACGCCACAAGACATGATACCTACAATGGTTCCCTAGAAAATGTTGAGGTTTATTATGCTCTTAGTTGCATTGTTAGCATGTACTACTGACTAGGCTTATTTTACATGATTGTAGTTGTACACTGTTGTTGCCAGGCATATATTTGGCTAAACAAAATCGTGGAAGAGTTGCATGCCTGCTTATACTAGTTTTTTTTCTTACTCCTTAGGCCAATTTAAACAAATAACATGTTGCTCGTCCCCGCCAGCTCCAATATTGGAAGCCGCAGCGGCACTGAAATTTTTGTTATTATTTTGTTATTAAAAAAAAACAAAAAAACAAAAACAATTTGATTTCATTATCTTTCTTGCATGTAGGCCAACAAAAAATTCTATTTCGACAACCCAATCGCAAGAAACTTGTTTCTTTAAAATGTTTTGCCCTTCACGCTTGCATGCCACAGTTCTTTTTGAACGAGATCTTTGCACCAGAACGTGCTGCCACACACGCAGAATAATTTGATGCACTCACACTTCATAACAATCCGTTTTCCCCCATTTCAGACCAGTAATGTTTGGTTTCACTTTCAGGAGATAAGAAAACCAATCTATGATATTTTCTCTTTAATGTAGACTTAAAATTTATTACGCTTATCGGAATTTATAACCATTATGCAGTAAATTAAATAAAAAATTTGTTGTAATTTTCACTTAATTTTTTACAAATATTTTCCCCACATTTGCACACCAGAATCCCAAATACTAATAGTAACCACCCCTCACGTGATCCATCTAGTGACTAAAGCAGAATGAAACTCAATCTAGCAGATAGTAATTTTGTTTTAAACTTTCGAGGTTGGATGATGTTTCTTTGACTAATTTGAATGTTGGCATAATAATGCACTAGTGATTAGTACCAAAAATCAACCATTTTATAAATATTTGATCATAACCAACGACAGGAAACTTTATTCTCAGCATGATTAAGCCTGATGAAAATACAGACCGTGAGACGTGAGTAAACTGCATAGCTTCTGTGACCGGTGCAGCTTGCACAGTTTCGCGGTAAACGGGAATCAAAGTTGGGGACCGAAAACATATGAGGGTCGATAACGTATGACGCTACGAATACGATACTACAATCCTACGTACATGATGTACCTCTTCAAATCAAAGTTCAATCAACTCAATTCAAATGATAATAACCCTTTTTGTAAAAATGAGTGAAAAAGTGGTGGCGCCATACGGAAAGTTATCCGGGATTTCTCAACATAAAAAGATCCACTCGCAGCAGCTACGTAAAAGTAAAACAAGAAGACAAAAATAGGTACTTCTCTGTTAAATCTTTAGGAGCACACCCAGTATTGACCAGAGCTAAAAGTTGTTGTTTGATGGACGCCGCCATGTTGAGTTTTGGATCTACGGCACAAGTGATGCGGGCTTTACAAATAAAATAACTAGATGGTAACTAAACATATCATACAATTTCAAATAAATAAGTAAAACAATATATAAAGACTAACTAGATATAATTGGTTACAAAAAATATGTTCAAATAATTTAAAACCTTTATTTTTATGATTTTTGAAAACAAAAACTACAGAGTGAGGTTGACCTTTGATCACTTTGTAAATATTATGGGCTGTCACTGTGCATGTAGTGGTACGCGCGTGATTTTGAACAAATAGCCGCAATGGAAATCTGCAAATTCGGTGAGAATTCATTTATATTTCAAAACATATCTTAACGATTGAAATAAATATCTACATTATCAGACATATTTTATCATTATTTGTAAAGCCTAACTTAATTTGGGAAATATTAAGGTGACAATTTTTGACATAAATTGGCGACGTTCGTCTCGATTTCGTGTGTGCATGGTCAATGGTCCGACTCCGAGGGCTCTATTGTGATTGTCGGGTGTCGAGTTGTCCATTCCATGCATACATGTAGCCCCACTTGTGTGGCCAAGGATAGCTGAATCCTTAGCCACACGTCCACCCCATTCCCTCATGCAGCTAAGGAATTAAAACAATTCTCGCGCGCTATCTACAAGCCACCCGGCATTATAAACCAGCTGAACTGAATGTGTTCACATATTATAATTATGACATCGACAGGACATAACTCTTCTTAATCTTTTCTTAGTCTTAGCTTGCTTTGTGTGTATTGAAAAGTGAAACAAATAACAAATTTAAAAGAATTTTTTAAAAGAATTTTTAACGATTGCTACCTTTCGCCGACTCTAATTTTTTTAAAAGAATTTTTAACGATTGCTACCTTTCGCCGACTCTAATTTTCATCGAATCGTGCACGGCGCAGCCGTCTTGGAATATGCGGATCAGCATGACGTCATCGGCCTGCTGAGCTATGGGCCCGTGAGGGCGCGAATACAAATCAACGGCTGTTTTATGTGAATTAAGCTTGTGTATTTTTTACGTGCACGTGCTACGTAGTTCACGAAAAACTACACAAGCTTAATTCACATAAAACGGCCGTTGATTTGTATTCGCGCCCTCACGGGCCCACATCTCAGCAGGCCGTTGACGTCATGTTGATTCGCATATTCCAAGATGGCTGCGCCGTGATGCACGAAACGATGAAATTAGAGTCGGCGAAAGGTAGCAAAGTTATCGTTAAAAATTTCTTGTTCAAATGTTATTTGTTTCACTTTTCAATACACACAAAGCAAGCTAAGAGTTATGTGAATACATTCAGCCGGTTTATAATGCCGGGTGGCTCGTAGATAGCGTGCGTGAATTTGTTTAACAACATAGGCAAGCTCTTTGTTTAAGGGCCTTGAGTACAATACATGTACCTACATGTAAACGTTAGAAGCCAACCTGATGTTTATTTTTTATGTACAATGTTTTATTGTTGTTTTGCAGCTTCAATGTGATTTCTTTCTGATGTTAACCTATTCTACAAGGCCGTGACACAGAAAAGTTGATATAATCATGGCATCTTCAGGGTCCCAGACAAGGAGTAGAGCCAAGGAAGAAGCAGCTAAGACTGGCAAGACTGATCCTGTGGCAGTAATCCAAGCAGAATTAGACAGTCTGATTGCAAAGTCTAGCAGTGACACAAGTACATCATCTCCTTCCAAAGCGACCAAGCCCACCACAGCAATCATAACAGCTACTACTAGTGAGACTACTGTTTCATCTTTACCCACTGAAGTCAGAGTGTCGTCAAGTGGAAATCCGACACAAGTTATAACTCTTCCTCCAGGGTCACCGGTGGGTAAGACGATACAAAACATTGTTAAGCGGAGCATACCATCTTCAACCTCTGGTCAAGTTGTTACCAAGGTAATAATAACACGGAACCCTTCAGGCAAACAGTCACTAGCTAGTACAGCTGGACTTACCACTGCAACAGTAACCAAGATGACCACAGGTGCAGCTCAGACCACTGGAGGAAGGCAGTTACTGTCCTCCGGATCACCGATCAAGCTTATTCCCATCTCTCAACAAGGCATGGTTCCCCAACAGGGAGTAGTCCAAAAAGGCATCGTCATCACAACATCCCCGGCAAAACAAAATGTGACCAAAGTTCCAATTCCAATGATGAAAAGTCCAACAAAGACTGGAGTAAGTATAATACCAAAGAAAATAGCTCCTTGCCCAACTCCACCACAAGGACTGATCGTCAAGACATGCTCAGGTACAACGAAAGGTGGAGTCTCATTGACATCTGTGTCTGGGGTCAAGACAGTCGCTATGGTTGCAAACACGGTAAGTTGTCAAAACAACTTGTTTTAAATCCTGCCATTTTAGGACCCAGAACATGGTTCACAGTAAAATCTTTAAAACCTTTTCATAACTACTGGGGACTGTTCATCCATTCTGATTGGTTGAGAGGAGATTACAAGGCCATGCTTAAATATGCAATATATACATGGTGGGCAGTTTTTAAACATGGCTTTAGGAAATTTTGCTAAAAAAGCACTATCAAATTTAAGTTGGGAGTAAACAAACTATATACATAAATCATTTGACACTACCTCCCCCCCCCCCGAAAAAAAGAAACTCTTCTTTGAAGGTATCAAACTGTTATATACATGTACTTAGATAATTCCAGAATGTGGAATGATGAATTCATTGATGTGACTGATGTTTTGTACATAGGTGTCAAGCCAGGGTCAGACAAAGACTATTCAGATACAGCCAGCTATCCAATCACAGAGTAAACAACCCATCAGTACCAACATTACAGCTACATCTAAAGCAGGCCTAGTGACTACCCCAGCTACTACTGTACAGTCAGTCAACGTCCCTGGCTCCAAGTTCTCCTACATTAGACTGGTGACTGTAACTGCATCAAGTGCAGCAACTACCCAATGTGAGTTTACATCCAGTTCTGTAACAGAATGGAGCTTGACCATAGAGTTATATATAAGTACTAGAGGGCGCACCGGCCTTTATATGCGGCCCCGGCAAGCACCCAGGCGGCCATTTTCTAAGTTGCCAAAACAGCATCTCACAGCGTGTGTTTTGCGGCCGTTTTGCGGCCATTTTGTAAGTTGACAGAACAGAATCGTGTAGCGCTCAATAAACACAAATTACAATGTGTACTTCATATTCAACGCACGTACAGAATGGCACACATTTCTCCTTGCTGTTCCGTTGCGTTTGTGCAAGCTACATCACCAGTGCGCCCTCTAGTTCTTCTATATAACTCTATGAGGTTGACATTCTACAGTGGGGTGGGAGGTTTGGTACATGTACATGTTTAATGTGTATAATTGTGTACATAGTCATATGCTCACTAAGCATATTATGTGGACTATTTACTGAACATGTTTGATAGTTAGTATGAGTGTTAACACTTACTAAATACTTAGGTTAATACTACTGCTGATAGGCAGCATACTGCGCCACAGTACATTATACAAATATTGAGTGGAATGGGAGGAATATTATCGCAAGGTCAAATTTGGACTGTTCCATTTCACGAGGCGAAGCCAAGTGAAATGGAACAGTTCAAATTTTACCGAGCGATAATAATCCTTCCATTCCACGAATTAAAGCCATTCAATATTTGTTTTATATAACTGACATACATGTATAGATCCTTGTCATTTGATGTATTTTAAAAGTTTAACATTATGAAAAATCACACAAATTACTGACAACCAAAAATCATATAGCGCTGCGTAGTGGCAACAATGCACAATTAATCGAATCACAACCTTTTGGCATCTTCTTTATTATGTGGACCATTTTGTAAGTCTGAAATTCGGATATTTTCATAAGTGAAAGCTATTTTGTTTATTTATACATTGTAATAAACTAAGAGGTACCTAGCAAGATATTATTGTATACAAAATTTTGACAACCCATGCCTTTCAAATAAATCGAGGTAGAAGAGATTTCGAGTTCCTGACGTTAGCATTTTTGAAAGACCTCAACAACCTGTTAGATAATTGAGGTATTTAAATTATCAAAATTTCATACTTGCATGGCATTTATTTAACTTTTGAATGCGCAGGTGGTGGGGGATGTTGACAACTAATTTAACGCAGAGATACCAACATACACGATTTGGGCGTAGCAAATACGATTTTGAGCCGTGACTACGACGCTACGATAATACTCAATAAAACACGCTAAACAAGCCGCCCAATATAATTTTATTAAATCGTACAATACATGCAAACAACGAATGAACTATTTAGTGGAAATAAAAATTAAGAAAAATATCAAAACAATTGTAACAGAAAAGAAAAAAACACTTTTAATTTTAGAACGCAGTGTTGAATAATAGCGGTGAATTCACTCGAATAATTCACTCGAACAATGTACGTGTCTCGACGTAATGATTGTTGCGTGCCCTTCCCCGCTGGCTGGCCGGCTGAGTGTGCATTTTTTACGCTAGTGCATTGCTGCAAGATCGTACCCATTGATCTCTATTACACGATGGGGAATAGTGCACACGTGCGTGGGGGGAATGAGGTTGTGTGTGAGCTAACGTGTCACAGTTACACATGTACCTCATTCCTCATGTATCCACTATTATTGTGCCCACGCTGTCTGTACATGTATCCCCCCCCCTTACCAGTTTTCACGCTTTTATGCCTTTTTCTTTGAATTGGGAAAAAAATAATGATGCCCTATATCAACCGATGCCCTAATTACCTTCTTTTGTTAATATGAAGTATGCAAACATATATTAAAACTTGATGGACATTGAAATGTTCACACTACACACCGATCTTCGATGACTTCAACTGGCCCCATTTGTTTGGAGTTTTTCCTGTTTTCACGGCAAACAAGAAAGCATGGTTTCCCGGTAAAGCCATACAAGGAAGAAACATCTGCAGTGACTACAAGTGTTCTTTGAGACTCTGTGTATGACTCTATAGCTCTATGACTCCTCGTTTTATTCAAAATATTTTTTAATGAAATTTTAAAATTACCATGGTAACTTGCAAAAAATAACAAAAATAAATAATTTAATAAAAAGTGTGAATAATCATTGGCTTTCAAATCTGATTTTTATTTATTTTTTTCCCCTTTTTTTCTCTTAAAATTTATAATAAAGCGTATAAATAAACAGTGATAATTGAATCAACAAGCTGATCGTTTAAATTTTAATATTAATAATAATATTGATCGGAGGGTTAAAAAAAAAAATCTCAAAAAATATTAGAAAATGATATAAGGCACATGGCTTCTTTAAGCCTCTGTATTTTTTTTCCAGAATGCTCAGCAAAATATTCAGTCACATGATTTGATCATCATGAATTGTGAATTGAAATAGTGTTTGATGAAACATTTTCGGTGGGCAAATATTTTTATATGGCCTCAACATTATGTCATATTTTTGTACCTTGTAGAAATGCCTAAAATACCAAACTTTTTGCATTTACAAGTGCAAATATCCAGTGGAGCCTTACGTGTTTCTAAGTTTTGGTCAAGGGAGAGGAGACTCTTTGCTTGGCAAATAAAACCACACAATTTTTATCTAGGGACTGTTTACATCGCGCACAGCGAGGTAAAAGATTTGCCACGATTTTAGGGACACCTTGAAAACAGGACCTCCTACGATACTTCATCGAAGCTTGGCAAAAAAAGTACGAAATAATGGTGACAAAAAAGGAGACCTTCTGAACAAAAATACCTTCAACTGAGTGGCCTGTGAGGTCTAAGCTAGACAGTTTCCATGTTATCCTACCAGTAATTGTAGCGCCGATGTCCAGACAATGGTTAAAATACGGACACGTATTTTTGGCCCAAAATCCGGACACGTTGTTTTTTCTTTTTTTTTCTCTCTCTCTCTCCGAATATCTTGTTGTTGCATTTCTGATCATTAAAACAAAAACATTTAAGTAAGGCCACCCTTTTTTATGTTACATTTAAGTAAGGCCACCCTTTTTTATGTTGAAACAAAGTCAGAAGATGAGCGAAATCAAGTTTTTTTTCACTGGCCATTATAAACATTTGTAGCTGTTCTGTTGATGCATACAGGTAATTGTTATTCCACAACAATGCCTGAAAATGAGCTAATTAGCATTGACAAGAGTAATAGAAAGATCGGTTTAGGGAGCCCAAGCTGCGCTCGCCCTTAACATTTGGGAGATGCTACTCTTTTTTAAATTTAATGTTGGCATCTCTTTTAACGGCAAAATACAATCAAAGCCCGACAATTAAAAAAAAAAAACATTTTTAAGACATTCTATAAGTTAGAAAAAAATCAAAGAAAATCGTACAAATAATAGTTATTTTGTGACCATTATTGCTGCGATACCTGGTCAACTATCAGAGTAATCAGTTTTCCAAATCTCCAGCGATGTAATTTTTCCTTGTCTGTTATTTACTTCAGCGCGACATTCATGAATTTTCCAATCAGCCTGTAAGATGACCTTTGACACGAGACATCCCCCTCAAACGTCTGCTTGTAGTCAGGCACCCTCAGTGTTTTTATGGAACGCGCGATCAGCACGTTTTTCTGCGCGATCTTATACTCGGGCAAAATAATTCTGTCAAGAAAATTACTTCGGCATTTACTGCCATTCGACAATCCATCAGACAGCTCCAGATGAAAAACTAAAACGTCTTTCAGATGAGTTACAACGGAAATACTTTCTTCAGAATGCAAGATTTTGGAAACTAAATCAACTTCCGTTCAGTTGATGTGGATTGCGCAAAGGTAATAAAGTCTGGAATGTCATTTTGCAATTAAGTCCGTCTTGTTTTTTGGAACGTCATGCAAATCTGTAATTTTTTGGCAATCGTCACTTAAAATCTGTCAAAACATACGTTCGATACTTACGTTTTTTACTTAAAAAAACAAATGTGGACTCTTGACCGAGTTTTTATTTTTGATAGATATTAGGTAGGAGAGGCTGCAATAATCACAGAAATTACAGTAGTCTTGTGGCAGAAAAAAAATATTACACGTACAGACAATTATTTGCTTTGTTTATCTGTCAACCTTTTGCCCTCCTCTGTCAGGCTTATATTTTCTGTGTTTGGTGTTTTGTTGATTTTTTACTGATTTTGTTTGAAAGTACATCTGTTGGGCCTCATTATAGTAAACAATGAATGTTCCTTGTCATTTACTTAAAGGGAAGGTATACGTTTGGGAATTGTCAAAGACCAGTCTTCTCACTTGGTGTATCCCATCATAAGCATAAAATAACAAGCCTGTGAAAATTTGGGCTCAATCGGTCATCGAAGTTGCGAGAAAATGATGACAGAAAAATCACCCTTGTTGGACGAATTTGTGTGCTTTCAGATAGGAATAGCTAGAAGTCTTTTGTTATTTTACTGAGGAATTACCTCTTTCTCTAAAACTACGTTATTATAGAGGGAGTTGTTTTCCACAATGTTTTATACTATCAACAGCTCTCCAATGCTCATTACCAAGTCACTTTTATTATTTGTTTTGATTAACTACCAAACGTGTACCTTCCCTTTAAGCTAGTTTTGAATTAAATATATATAACCACAGGTTTCACTGCTGCAGACTCTACATTTTTAAAATGATCACCACACGTTTAAAATTAACTGAATATCCTTAATATTTATGTTTACAATTATTTGAAATATCTGAAAAGGTCAAAAATAATTTTTTGAAAATGACATTTGAGGTTGTAAAATGGTCCATATTTCAAAGAAGATGCCTTTTGCACAGGTGCTCCTTTGTTTTAGCAGCGGCGCGGCGATGCTGTACTACTCAAAAACATTGGGAACAAGGATGATCCTAAGTGTTGAATGTGAAATGCTATTCCCCATGGGCAAATAGGTCTTTTTGATCGCCGGTGCGGATGGGAGTAATAGTGAATGTCACGTGAAGTAAGTTCCACCAATCAAATGACAAGGATCTGTACGTATGTATGTCAGTTATATATTTTGTAAACCATTACATGGTGCTATGTAAAATGATTGTAAAGGTCTCATAACTCAAACATATTTCCACATATACCTTGCAGGAAAATACTATTTAATGAAAGTGCCTTGAGCGTCACTGAGTGACGAATATGCGCGCTACATTGTACAAGAAGCCACTATTATTATGATTATTACTTAAAATACATACAGTATTGTGCTGATGAGAGGGACTGATGAATGTCTTTTCAGGACACCTTTCTACTAAATACACACGCCAAAAGGATATTGAACAACTTGAAACCCTGTTCTTTATTAATATAGAAAATATTTAACTATTTATTGCTAAAAGTTTGTATGTTCAATGTAACACATTTATAGAGTAACAGTGTAGACTGGTAAACGCATTGAGGAACTGACAATGGTTATGTACCCACGTATGAGACTAATGAACAATAATTGCACCCAGTATTGTCACCCAATTCTCAGTTTGTTTTTGACCATACGCTGGTACTTATTTTATTGGTATTTTTTTTCTGTGTAGCGAAACCTGTGATGGTGACCACGACTGCTAAACCAATTGCTCCCGCTGTGACATCAGTAAATAGTATTGTCAGACCTGCCATAAACCCAGTCAAGGTGAATGTGCCTATTGCACCGGCACAGGTAAGCATGGTAAGTTGAAAGATAATAATTATAGAAAAAACACCCTTGCCACACAAAGTTGTGTGCTTTCAGATGCTTGATTTCGAGACCTAAAAATTTATCTGAGATCTCAAAATCAATTTGGTGGAAAATTACTTCTTTTTCAAAAACTACGTTACTTCAGAGGGAGCCGTTTCTCACAATGTTTTATTATCAACCTCTCCCATTAATCGTTACCAAGTACATAAGGTTTTATGCTAATATCAATTTTGAGTAATTACCAATAGTGTCCACTGCCTTTAAATATCCAACAGCACAATTACCACCAATAACAGGATGAACAGTTTAAAACAAGAAGAAAATGTTTAGTTTAAAGCCCCAATTGGGAAAAACCACACAATCAGGTGGGGAATGGAAATTGAATCTTAGGATCCGGTTTGAAGTGGGGTTTGAACCAAGGTCCACAGAGACGAAAGGCTGGGAACGAAACCACTGAGCCAACCTGATCCCCCAAACGTTTCTGGTCCTGATAACAGTCAGAATAAACATTTCTTTTGCAACGTCACAGCCTGAGTGAGGTAGAAAAACTATGGAAAGCCAAAAATGCAAATAAAAAATGGATCACTACTATTTGTAACAATGTACACAAATATCCAAACATTGTGTTGTTTTTGTTGTAAATAAAACAACTAATTATGGGAGGTATTTTATTTAATTGATCAGATTGCAGAAAATGTTGAATTTGGTTAAAACATCTATAATAACAGTTGAGTGTTTCACTGACATTCGGCGGTCCATGCCAACCAAGGCGGTTTGTTTATCAACAAAGGAAAGGTCTATACAAAATTTGTTGTACTTCCTCTATGTCTAAGCTCAAAGACATTTAAGATTGTGAGATCATGGTGTAATAAAAACCATGAGTCTATCACTTCACTTTGAGCAAAAGCTGCCGGCTAAGAAATCACTGAAAAAGGGTAGTCAAGTTTTTAAAACTAGGTTTTAAATGTAAAATGTTTATGGTGTACTACACTAGTGTTAATTCTATACAGGCAAGCCGGAGCAATGTTACCCAGGCTGCAACAGGTTCCGGTCAGAATCGAATGATCATGCCAGCCAATACCCAGCTAAAGATTATAAACCCAGTAACAGGAGAGACAAGGTTTGCTGCATTCCCACCAGGTACAACACTACTGGCACCATCTGGTAATATCCTACAAAGCTTTGCTATGGTTCCAATGGTTCAGCAGGTAAGTAACCAGGTTTCTTTATCCCACTCTAATTTCTTGTAATAAAGCGAATACATTTTATTTTGACATGTTTAGGGTCTCCACCTCCTTCCTTTTCAGAAGCTGCTTCATTTTTGTTTTGTTTTTAATGATACATTATTACATGTATAATGATCTCAGCCGGTTGTCTTTAAAAATGTGTCAGGCAGCTATTTTGAAAAGAAATAAAAATCCTTCAATTTTTTAAAAAGAGCAGGACGCTAAATATATATATATATATATATATATATATATTTATTTTTTTGCCTTACTGCATTGATAGTGCAGCAGTCCAATCAATACCCACGACAGTCTTTTGAAGAAAACACAAGTAGCTCCTAACATGAGCGAATTAATAGCTAGCTAGCTTGCGTAGCAACACTATTGGTTGGGTAACTCTATATAGTTATGCACTAGGCAGAAGTGTTTGTACTCTCATGCGATGTGCAATATAAATATATTATGAGAAAAATCTTTGCCTAGATGTACATAAGTATTCTTTCATGTCATTTGATATAACCACAACAATGGGAGACTTTGTAACACAACAATGGGAGACTTTGTAACACAACACTGGGAGACTTTGTAACACTACAATGGGAGACTTTGTAACACAACAATGGGAGACTTTGTAACACAACAATGGGAGACTTTGTAACACTACAATGGGAGACTTTGTAACACTACAATGAGAGACTTTGTAACACAACAATGGGAGACTGTAACACAACAATGGGAGACTTTGTAACACTACAATGGGAGACTTTGTAACACTACAATGGGAGACTTTGTAACACTACAATGGGAGACTTTGTAACACAACAATGGGAGACTTTGTAACACAACAATGGGAGACTTTGTAACACTACAATGGGAGACTTTGTAACACAACAATGGGAGACTTTGTAACACAACACTGGGAGACTTTGTAACACAACAATGGGAGACTGCAACACTACAATGGGAGACTTTGTAACACTACAATGGGAGACTTTATAACACTACAATGGGAGACTTTGTAACACAACAATGGGAGACTTTGTAACACAACAATGGGAGACTTTGTAACACAACAATGGGAGACTTTGTAACACTACAATGGGAGACTTTGTAACACTACAATGGGAGACTTTGTAACACTACAATGGGAGACTTTGTAACACTACAATGGGAGACTTTGTAACAACAATGGGAGACTTTGTAACACAACAATGAGAGACTTTGTAACAACAATGGGAGACTTTGTAACACAACAATGAGAGACTTTGTAACACTACAATGGGAGACTTTGTAACACTACAATGGGAGACTTTGTAACACAACAATGGGAGAATTTGTAACACAACAATGGGAGACTTTGTAACACAACAATGGGAGACTTTGTAACACTACAATGGGAGACTTTGTAACACAACAATGGGAGACTTTGTAACACAACAATGGGAGACTTTGTAACACAACAATGGGAGACTTTGTAACACAACAATGGGAGACTTTGTAAAACAACAATGGGAGACTTTGTAACACTACAATGGGAGACTTTGTAACACTACAATGGGAGACTTTGTAACACTACAAGTGGAGACTTTGTAACACAACAATGGGAGACTTTGTAACACTACAATGGGAGACTTTGTAACACAACAATGGGAGACTTTGTAACACAACAATGGGAGACTTTGTAACACAACAATGGGAGACTTTGTAACACAACAATGGGAGACTTTGTAACACTACAATGGGAGACTTTGTAACACAACAATGGGAGACTTTGTAACACAACAATGTGAGACTTAGTAACACAACAATGGGAGACTTTGTAACACAACAATGGGAGACTTTGTAACACAACAATGTGAGACTTTGTAACACAACAATGGGAGACTTTGTAACACTACAATGGGAGACTTTGTAACACAACAATGGGAGAATTTGTAACACAACAATGGGAGACTTTGTAACACAACAATGGGAGACTTTGTAACACAACAATGGGAGACTTTGTAACACAACAATGGGAGACTTTGTAACACAACAATGTATGTTTGTTAATGTAGGTGGCAGCAGACTTACCTGGTATACTTACAACTTGTTTAAATAGTTCTGGATTACACATTTCATAGAAGGATGGATTTACCTGATAAATCAACTGCCACACAGCATCCCAAAATTCCCCCATTATGAAGCATTTAGTTAGTCACCCAGGAGTAGTTTTAAAATGACACAGATTAGAGTTTCTCTTGTGTGGTAATGTTGTACCTGGGCCCAATTTCACGGCTCTGCAAACTGCCAAATCCTGCGCTTACAATCACCTTCCAAAATTTCTGTGCTAGCTGAAAATGCCTAGTAACATGGAGTACACCTACGCCCCAGCCAAAATTCCCTGGTAACTCGTGGAATATGCTTGACGTAAGTGCATAATTCCCTGCTTGTGTAAGCGCTAATTCTTTCCTTACGGTAAACATGATAACTATAATTCTTCTCGTGAAACTTGTGACGCAAAATCACCTTCTAAATAAAACTTGAACTATAGACCGATCCAGCCGCGCAAGTGCTGGGCGTGCCACTGCTGGGGTGTCTTTGTCCCTAGTTTTGAGCACAAAGACACAAGTGAAAAGGAACATGATTTCCTCATGTCTTTGTGCACAAAACTAGGCACATGTACACCGCAGCAATGGCGCGCGGTGCTAAACACTTGCACGCCTGGTGCGCGTCGGATCGGTCTATAGTGGAGGGGAAAAACATTTAGATGTTTAGCAAGATTGACATACGTGGTGCTTGTGTTTGATTTTCCTTGAGCTAGTCTAATATAATGCTTTACCTGTGTAACGAATTTGTGTTTTTACAGCAGGTAGTGACGCAGGCTAAACCAGTGGCACCCCAGAACTTTGTTTCTTTAGCTCCTTCTGGTGGAGTTCCTCAAGCTCCTACACCAAGGCCACATTCTCCACCACCACCCAGTCGGATCATTAATGGGTAAAAAAAACCTACTAACTTAAATTTCTATGTTTTCGACATACATGCATTCATGTACACCCAGTTAGCATTGCTATTTTCTTCTGTTTGCTTAAAATTGTTGCATGTGAGTACATTATTTCTCTTTCTAAATTGTCAGTTTTTTGTGTTGACGTGCAAAACAACAGCTACATGTACATGTTTGTATCATTAATTTTACACTGAACATTCTTGTAAACATGGTAAAGGTTTGTCTTCCTACGAGGTATATTTGAATGTTGTTAATAATAGCCATGTGTTGTATGGTTATAATCATTCCTTTTACTAACTGTTTGGATAAAAACAAACAATATGGGAGCCTTGGATTCCTACATACATTCTGAACTTTTGAAGTAAACAAAATTATCAAATAGGACAGGTCCTCACATTTTAAATTAATTATCAAATCAAACTATGGAATCAATATGCAGAGCTGTAGTGACTGGTCAAAAAAAACATACTGCTGTAAGTTCTGTATTGAGGTATCATATACTTTGTCTTTGTGATTATTGCCTTATTTGTTTATTTCATTATCTCAAATGTACTTGATTCATTGATGCACATAATATTGATCTAACGTGTGGCGTTTTCATTTTGAAGGAGGCGTTCAATACCCAGTGATGCTGATCAGAGACCCCGTAAACCATGCAACTGCACCAAGTCACAATGCTTGAAATTGTAAGTATACTCAATAGAGTGCATCAAGCCTGTATGCTTCGTTTTTAGAAGGGCAAGGGCACCAAGGCATTTTCTCCCTGGTAAAAGGCGCCTTATGAGGAAATTTTTCATTTCTACTGGAGCATTTCAAGGACACAAAGGCAACGACTTTGTGGCATGAAGGCAATCGCCTTTGAGGTCGTTCACACGCTGTACTAAAGTTGGTCTAAGTCCACTTAGACCGGTTCGGGTTCAACTTTTGTGTGTGTGAACGCCAAAAAAGTTAGACCGGATCGGGTCTAAACCCCAAAACTTAAACCGTCCAGCGAGGCGGTCTAAGTCTAAACCAGTTCGAGTTTATCTTTTAACACTGCGTGTGGACAGAATGACATCCGGTTTTAACTCACAACGGTCGACCCATTGTGTGGTGTAATGCACACGCCCGGGACCCTGAGTGCTTGTATTTTAATTGTATGTATACATGTACTGTCGTCTCTGGTGCCGCTTACCGAGTTGGCGACACTCTCCAATCGGTGTGTGCAGTTTATTTACAACGGTCCAACATTGATTAAATTCTGAAAAAAAAAAATATTTTCCAAGCGTTTTTTGTTGAGTGTCCTACAATAAATTGAAACTGTTTTCATCCGTATACTACGAGCGCAGCGAAGAAGCATGGATATTTTGTAATGCTTCTCACATGCACAGCGCTGCCATCCCATAGTGATCAATCTCTGATATCCCATAGTTATCCTAACGATCCGGTGGATGTGCTTTTCTATGGCCGTCACCGTTACTAGCGTGATATACTTTCAATCTAGGAGAATGAACTGTCGTGGGTGCAAGGCTGTGTGTAGGGGAAATTCCCCTTGGCCAGCAATACCACGTTACAGTACATGTATTTATGTAACTTGCACGTGTGAAGCTGTGTGAACGAATCGGAATAAAAATCGCGGCACCAGCTTTTGAGAGATTGCAACTTCCAATCGATTGAGGTACAAACTTTTATTAAATCAGAACCGATGGTACAAAACACAAAAAATAAACGTGTTCTGATTCATGGAATATGGATAATATTTTGGTGAGTTTTCTCGGCTGTTTGTATCAATATATTGTTTGTTTAATTATTTGTTTAAGAGTCGTGTTCATGTTTGTTTTAAGTGCCCGTATCCTCCTAACGGTAGAACTGTTTTTCGCGTTCGATTGAGCCATTTTTATCCAATATATAACATGTTCTGGTGATCGTCCAGTGCACTCAGTATCTCGGTGCGTGAATCTGATGAATAAAACCGGATGTAAGAGCAATGGGGTCACGTCTGCTTTGACCTCTTAAAACCGGAGATAAACCTCATAGGGTTTAACTCTGTGCTGTCTGAACGCAAGGGGGTTTTACTTTTACGACCACCCCCCGCTGCTCGTAAAAGTTAAACCGGTCAGGTCTAAGTTAGTACGCTGTCTGAACACAACCTTTGTTGCCTCCGTGAAGTACCAGGCCAGGTGCATTATATCAGTTGTATAAAATTTGCATTGTATACAGAGTCTCATTTAGTAAGCCATCCAGTGTTTCATTGAATCACCTTTCTGCAGGACAGCTGCCATCCAAGTTCCAGTGAAAACAATTCTGGTTTTAACACGTTTGAATCAGTTAGAAACTAAAACATACATAGGAAAGAAAAAGAATTAAAAAACAACTGCAAAAACAAAAGCTTTACCTAGCTGTCTATGCTATGCAATGGTGTATCCTACAGTAGCAAACATAATGAAAATAGTATACATTTATAATGCCCGTACTGAATGGTGGAGCTTGTTAGAATGATTTTTAAACACCTTGAAGGAGATAGAAAGTGAGGTGGCACATATTGGTACCAGACCATGCCAGAAATACCGGGCAAACCCCTTCTCTTTCTGATAAGTATTATTATTGTTCCCTTTTCACTAGTGTGTCAGAGATTTTTCCTTATGTCATCAGTTGTTAGTCTTCCCTAAATCCTCAAATTACAGCGGATTTTTGCCAGGAGTAAAAAGATGGTAAAAAGAATATTATGCACGTAAACACACGTTGTTCATGTATCTTAGACTTATGGGTCTTGTTCACTACACGCACATAGTTACTTTACTTTGAGGATTGAGAGAAGAATAACAACACTGACGCTATCGCAGCCTGTGGCTATCGCAGCCTGCGGCTATCGCAGCCTGTGGCTATCGCAGCCTGTGGCTATTGCAGCCTGTGGCTATTGCAGCCTGTGGCTATTGCAGCCTGTGGCTATCGCAGCCTGTGGCTATCGCAGCCTGCTGTTGCAGCCTGTGGCTATTGCAGCCTGTGGCTATCGCAGCATGTGGCTATCGCAGCCTGTGGCTATCGCAGCCTGTGGCTATTGCAGCCTGTGGCTATTGCAGCCTGTGGCTATGGCAGCCTGTGGCTATGGCAGCCTGTGGCTATCGCAGCCTGTGGCTATCGCAGCCTGTGGCTATCGCAGCCTGTGGCTATCGCAGCCTGTGGCTATCGCAGCCTGTGGCTATCGCAGCCTGTGGCTATGGCAGCCTGTGGCTATTGCAGCCTGTGGCTATTGCAGCCTGTGGCTATCGCAGCCTGTGGTAACTATAGTTAAGTGTCTTGCTGAAGGTCACAAGAGTCATGACCGAGATTCAAACCCCAACCCTGATGACTTTGCCTTCAGAAATTTAGTCTGGTGCACTACATGTAGGTCACATGGCCACAGTGCATCCCTTATACATTGTTGGTAAATGCATTTGTGCAAGACCATGTTCATGGCAGCAAATGCTAGCATGTTATCTTCATGTAGTGCTCTATGCCATACGTACATGTACTACTGCAATTGAGACAAGTTTCAGAATATATAAGGAAACAGGCCAGTCTGGAGGAGAGTTCACTTACTTGATTCATTTGACACTGTTAATTCCGAGAAATATGAAAGGTCACCTTCATATAAGACGTTTGTTTTGGTATCAAATCTTGGAATGTTAAAATCATTTACTGTTTTGTAGTCATAATTGACGTTTGATTTCTTTCTTTCTAGGTACTGTGATTGTTTTGCCAATGGTGAATTCTGCAACAGTTGTAATTGCAACAATTGCTATAATAACTTAGAACATGAAGATGACAGGGCCAGAGCAATAAAAGCATGTCTTGACCGTAACCCTAATGCCTTCAAACCCAAGATAGGCAAAGGACGTAATGGAGAGTTGGATAGAAGGCATAACAAGGGATGTAACTGTAAACGTTCAGGGTGTCTCAAGAATTACTGTGAGTGTTATGAGGTAAGTCTATATCCAACTGATCATTTCGTTTTCATTCTTAAAAACCATAATTGTATCATCATCAATGAGCTGCACTGCACGCAGACACAAGTTTTTCCCATTCTCTCCTGTCTTGTGCTAGTGTCTGATTCTCCAGCAGGGAGAGCAGAACATCCTGTGACACTAATCTTACGATTCCTGGTGTATAATAGTCTATGCCGGCCTTGAGATGGGGAGTAGAGAGCATAGATATTGAGCCAGGCCTGGAATTACACCGTTGCCCCTAGTGTTGGCCTTAGTGTCCTTCAAAAGTTTCCCATTGACTTTCAGATTTTAAATGTAAGTGCCCTTTGCATAATGAAAATGGCCTTGCCCTTTCAACATGTTAAAAAAAATGAATTCCCAGGCCTGTTGAGCATCTCATTTTGAGGTTTCCCTTGGATGTTTTCAAGCAATCTGAGTTTTTGGATGGTTTGTATTAAATGCATTGTGCTGGCTGGTGTTGTACAAGTTGTAGGTAATTCTGTCATATTATTGTATAGAAAGATGTAAAACTCTCAGACTCACAGTCATCACATCAACAAACATTTAAGCTCATACATCATTAGTTTTGTTCCATTGTCTCTTGCATTCTATCTAACCAGGCAAAAATCTTGTGCTCCAATAACTGCAAGTGTGTCGGATGCAAGAACTTTGAGGAGAGTCCAGAACGTAAGACGTTGATGCATCTTGCAGATGCTGCAGAGGTACGGGTTCAGCAACAGACAGATGCTAACACCAAACTACAGTTTCAAGACTTCCCATCAAGGCCTGCTACTGTCAATGATTCTGGAGAAAGGTATGATGCTTTGTGTCTTTATAATGTTCAGCAATTTCTGTATAGCACTTTACCTGTTCATTTAAAATGGCGACTTTAGTGGACTATGCACTATTTTTGTTCCAAAAAAGGAAAGTATTTGAGTTTACAGATCACTCATGGGAAATAAAGCCTTAGACTTAATTTATTGTCTGATTTCAACAGGTTTTTTTATTTGTGGGGCGTGTCTTGGCGTAGTGGTCTTGTTCACTGGATCTAAGCTTTAGTGTTGTCAGCAGCAGAGTGTGGGTTCAAATCCCAGTCATGACACTTGTGCCCTTGAGGGAAGGTTGCGGAGGTAGTGCATTCTGCTTTATCAGCTAGGCTCCCAATGAATGACACCCATGCCTACATCCTTACCGACTGTGTATAGGGTAACTAACCCTGTATCAGCCCCATGAGTAAGTGGCAATGTGCACCTGGTAGCAGTTGATTTGGGTCTACAGCCCTAATCAATTAAGTGTAGCTCTCACCTTGAAGTATCTATCCAGGCTTGTGATGTTGGGCGGTCTCTCATAAAAGAGTAAAAAAAATGATGACAGGAAATTCAATATCGAAGCACACTTTTTTTTAATACTTATTTTATTCAGTAATAATGTAGTTTTCTGGTGTCTTTCCCTACAGGTTACCATTTTCCTTCATAACCAATGACGTGGCTGAAGCAACCTGCCAGTGTCTATTAGCTCAGGCAGAGCAGACAGAGCAAAAACATCACTCACAAGCAAAAGCAGAAAAGTTGATCTTGGAGGAGTTTGGCCAATGCTTATGGCAAGTTATTGATTCAGCTGGCAAAACAAAAGGTATGTCACATGGAGAGTAAAACAACACACTTTAGTAGTCATTTTAACTGGAGCGCCAAGGGTGCAGTGTTGTGTACTCCCCAAGGAGCTGAGAAAGATTAAAGGAATGTTATTTTCCCAATGACCAGGGCATTAATGTAAAGCAGTTTGGAACTGTCGTGGCCGAGTGGTTAAGAGCACCGAATTTAAACTCTGGTGTTTCTGATCAGCAGAGTGTGGGTTTGAATCCCCAGCAGTGACACTAGTTTCCTTTAACAAGACACTTGACCATTGCTTCGCCCATCGAATGGGCCATAAAGCTGTTGGTCCCATGTCTTGTGTAACGCAAGTAAAAGAACCAAGTGCACTTATCGAAAAGAGAAAGGGTTTGCCCGGTGTTCCTGGCTGTGGGTGCTGTACCGTCGGAGCTATAAGGTGCTAAATAAGTGGATCTCAGAATCCATCACTGCAATAACCGATCTCTCTGAAAGTTTGTATGTACTCGAGTACCTTGTTTAGTAGATACATGTACATTCGCTATGTATAGACTTTGATATTATTGATATTATTATTGAGACGGTTATTATGAAATGCGCTCGGCTATATAATGATTTATTATTATTATTATTATTATTATTATTATTATTATTATTATTATTATTATTATTATTATTATTATTATTATTATTATTATTATTATTATTATTATTATTATTATTATTATTATTATTATTATTATTATTATTATTATTATTATTATTATTATTATTATTATTATTATTATTATTATTTTATTGTTATTGTTATTGTTATTGTTATTGTTATTGTTATTGTTATTGTTATTGTTGTTGTTGTTGTTGCTGCTGCTGCTGCTGCTGCTGCTGCTGCTGCTGCTGCTGCTGCTGCTGCTGCTGCTGCTGCTGCTGCTGCTGCTGCTGCTGCTGCTGCTGCTGCTGCTGCTGCTGCTGCTGCTGCTGCTGTTGTTGTTGTTGTTGTTGTTGTTGTTGTTGTGATGATCATACAACAGTATCAAGCCTTTCCTTGGTAAGACTTTCAAATCATGATTCCGTACACACTGAGAGTTAAATCCCACAACTTATACAAGTCCCTCTCTTATCAATTATCAATTATCTTGATAAAATTGAGACAAAATTGGACAACGAAAACTTAACAACGAAAGATTGGACATACCTTAGCCTTTCCTTTTAAAATTTACACTGGAGCCTAATTTTGTTAACAATAGTTTTACAAAGTTTAGGTCAACAACCAAACATATCTGTGACTTATTTATGATTTTGTTTTAGGAATGTCGGCTTGAATTCTTCACTCATCTTGTAAAATACTTTGGCGTTTGTACCAGCCAGAGAGTGTTGAGGGCAGTGCTGTTTGGCTGAAAGATCTTCTTACATCATAGCTATGGTATCATCAAGAACACTTTATTTCATCAGTGAATGAACAGGGCCCAATTTCATGGCTCTGCTTACCTCTGAATTCTGTGCTTTCGACCACCATTCTCTGCTTGTGCACGGCAAGCGCCGAATTTGTGCGCTAGCTGTTTAAGTGTAGAATGCCTTATAACATGGGGTAGGCATGTGCACAAGCCAAAATTCTCTGCTAACCCTTGCTTATGGTTAGCAGAACCATGAAATTGGGTCCAGATTTGATCAAGAATGATTGATCTTGTTGTGGGATTGCTTGTATTACCTGGAGTAAATGAACCAATACTGTGATTTCCATGTACATGGCATGTTTGATATTACCTGATGTGTACAAGAAACATACTGTTGACATGATAAAGCATGCTTAATTATCTACATGAGTTTAAAAACTTGTCATTACTGTACAGGAATAGTCTGTTTTCTCACAGACTAAACCCTTGACACAACTTGAAACTAAAACAACTTTTGTCTTGCATTACTAAGTAGTGTTTATTAGTGTACAAACTGAGGACACCCCTTTGTCCTCGCATTGTTTGGACTTGGGTTTTCTTTTAGCAATGTCCCAATAAGTTTTGTACACATCACAGAGCGAGCAAGGACTGTCCCCTTCTGTCATTTTCCCAGATCCCTTTTGTTAAAATCCTTGGTTTGAATGCGTAGACATGTTTCATGGTTAAACACTCCATGCAACACATAGTTAATACGAAAAGGTGCACACACTCACAAGTTTTTTTGCACACATGGTTGTGGGGACTTGCTATACGCCTCTCTTAATATTTATGCATGAGGTACGTCACAATGCTATTTCAAAAGGAGGCAAAGGGCGCAGCCACTGCAAGTGATTGGGGACGTGCGCCCATAACCTCATTTTGGGTAAGAATTATGACGTCATGCATAAATATTAAGAGAGGCGTATTGGAGCAATTATTTCATTTACTTAAGAATTCCCTTGTGGAGACCAAGTTGAATAAACAAAAACGTTTTGGAGACCTTTGTTCCAAAAGTTCTACAAATGTAACTGCATGTATATACCTACCCCAGGTAACAAACATGCATTCCAATCCTGCCTAAAGGCCCCTTGCATTAGCCACCATTGCTGATGAAAAGTGCGCACGAATGAAGAGCTATCATTTGCTGAGAGTGGTGCATGTTTCCATTGTTTGTCATCAAAGATGGCAGCCATTGCAATGGGTCTCAGGTAACAAACCCCATGATTGGTTCCATACTCGGGTCACACCCCATAGTTACAAACTCCAGGTAACACACCCAATAGTTACATACTCCAGGTAACACGCCCAATAGTTACAAACTTCAGGTAACACACCCAATAGTTACATACTTCAGGTAACACACCCAATAGTTACATACTCCAGGTAACACGCCCAATAGTTACATACTCCAGGTAACACGCCCAATAGTTACATACTCCAGGTAACACGCCCAATAGTTACATACTTCAGGTAACACACCCAATAGTTACATACTCCAAGTAACACGCCCAATAGTTACATACTTCAGGTAACACACCGAATAGTTACATACTCCAGGTAACACACCCAATAGTTACATACTTCAGGTAACACACCGAATAGTTACATACTCCAGGTAACACGCCCAATAGTTACATACTTCAGGTAACACACCCCATAGTTACATACTCCAGGTAACACATCCAATAGTTACATACTCCAGGTAACACGCCCAATAGTTACATACTTCAGGTAACACACCCAATAGTTACATACTTCAGGTAACACACCCCATAGTTACATACTCCAGGTAACACACCCAATAGTTACATACTTCAAGTAACACACCCCATAGTTACATACTCCAGGTAACACGCCCAATAGTTACATACTTCAGGTAACACACCCCATAGTTACATACTCCAGGTAACACATCCAATAGTTACATACTCCAGGTAACACGCCCAATAGTTACATACTTCAGTAACACACCCAGTAGTTGCACACTCCAGGTAACACACCCAATAGTTACATACTCCAGGTAACAAACCTTGTGGTTACGCACTAGGTGACATACCCCCATTGTTCTGCACTAGGTGACAAGCCCCATGGTTACCCACTGTGGTTGCATACTCCAGGTGTTACATGTACACTGATCAAGAATAACATCACCAAAGACAAAGAACATGGACTTTTAAAAAACAGTTAGTTTATTGAAACAACATTTTATACATCTTTCAAATTTACCATTTTTAATATAAACATTTAAAATGTATACATTAAGCATTCAAATGTTAATGCAATCATGTGTGTCGAACAATAGTCCTTTGTATATAAACTTCTAAATGAATACAAGAATTGGCAGAAAGCAATACGTTATCATATTTTGTGAGGTAATTATATTCTTTTTGTACATCTGTACAAAGTGCTTTGGTAAGAGTAGCCAGTTATGTGTTTTTAATAATTGTAGTATTGATTATTATGTTAATGTATAGCATTTATAAAGTGAATTAAACTTGTACCTTATTGAGTGTAGGCCTCTGGGCACCATAGAATGGACAGTCAGTCATATTGGAATATTTGCTCACATCAGATTGCGGGTATTTTCATTTTCTTGGTTTGAGCCTTTTAAAGAAGTTTACATCATGTACAGTTTGTTTATTCTTGTTTTATTTTTTAAGCCCAGATCATGGGTGCGTTCCACTCGCGCAAACGTTGCCAACAGTTGCGCACGTTCGCCAACAATTTCAAGTGGAACGAGTTGTTCGCTGCCACCGTTGGCGAACGTTGGCAACTTTAGGCGAACATACTTCGGAGGTGTTGGCGAGTGGTTTTTAAAATGGCGGACAAGCATACGGTATTATTTCTTTGTCACAAACATAATTACATTGTATTTTCGGTGGATGATAATGCAGATTTGGAATAACAAAGTTAATTAGTTGATGTAATGGTGTCAAAAAGAGGACTATTGCAGCAAAAACAAAGTAAAAAAAAAATACGTATGGTGCGCGCCATCTTCATTTCAGGGCGCCGCCATGTTGACATCGCGTATACGCACCAATCGTTCAAAAGACAACAAAACGTTTGCGCGAACAGTTACGAGTCGTTTGCGCGAGTGGAACCAACCCCTGATGACAGAGATCTTCTTGGATGTTTGGGCCAAGTATAATGAATCAGATTACTAGCCAATGTGAACACGTTTTGGAGGTTACGCTCTGAAAGCTGCTGAACTGGTTTGCCTCGTTGGCATTTCTTGTTTAATTGGATGAGGTTGGATCCTGTTTGACTGTAGCTTGACTTTGTTGACATGCGCATTGAATAATGATTACACATGGTGTGATCTATATGTGTCTTATTGTATGTAGATCTCCTCTTATTGGAATTAGAAAGGGTTAGATTTTTATATGATGAGAAATGATTATGTACATCTAAGCCTTAATTCAGTACCCACCTGCCTCTAAATTATCCAATAATCAGTGTTTTGATTGTTACCGTAAACGTTACCCCTCAAATCAAAGGAAATTTGTAACATAATTTGATGCAAACTATCGATAGTGTCAAAGATGCATATTCAAAACTAAAACAGTTCCCTGTGCTATCAGCAATTTTGTTTGTGATAGTTGTACTATTTTACCCTCTACATTAAAAATATCCTACCTGTTTACTTCCACAAAATAACTACAAGTAATTCACTCAGAGATTCTATTCTCGTTGACATTTCAGAACCATTTGTTTAACTGTCATGTTTTAATATTCAACACCTTAGGAGATTTCCCAAGACGTGCTGTATAGTCTCTTGTGACCATTTTATCAAAAGTACATGATTATGCATCTAATCTTTACTTAAATTTTGTTTAAATGTGTGCATAATCGATGATGAGAATGGATTATTCAAATCATAAAAAGCTCATCCCATTTATATTACAAAATATTTTATCAATACATTTTGATACTTGTAGATAGAGAATAGTTTGACTGTAATGCCATTTTATTAAGAAGAGCAAGTGCTTGTCATGCTTTTTAAGGGACACAGCGTTTGTAACCGCTTTTTTGTATGCATCTGGTTGGAAAGATGTTTTTAAAGTAGAATACAATGATCCACACAAGTTTGCCCCGAAATTGCGTGGTTTTCCTTTTACTGTGCGAACTAACACGCTCGGCCATTTCCAACCATATGCATTTTATAGACAAGGGTTACATACGCTTTTTATAGACCAACTCGTCCGATCCAAGGCAACGTGTTCCTTTAAAGATTGTGTTGATTACACCTTTCCCTATATTGAAATAGTGCCAGATATTATGCTGTAATAAGAAAAATCTTTTCTAACTAAAGATGAATCACACCTGGTTGACTTTGAAGGTTGAGATGAATGCGTTTAATAGTATGGAAATATCGCTTCGGGCATAGTCATGGTTTTGACATCACCGAGGGCCTATAATTTTAACTGTGTCCCGATTATTAAGCTGTCAATGTTTCGTTTATATACCGAACAAAGATTCTTCTAATCAACAAACCCTGACTACCGTGACACGGAACGATAGTCGTACATACAGTCGGCTACGCACGAGCGACCTATTTGCGACCGTTTACTTTCAGGGCAGACAAAGTCGATTGCAGCTATGCCCCGGTGTGGCGGTCTTGGAGCTCCGGCGGTCTCGGAGCTCCGGCGGTCTCAGAACCGGGCTTAGTTTACTACATGTATGACGTCATCTTGCCAGGAAAGGGGCCCACCTATTTCCATGACTCCATTTTTAACCAATCAGACTTGGATTTTAAATGAGGCATATAAATGTAGCAATAAAACAGCTGCATTGGTTAGAACTATCTCTAATAAACATTGCAATGCCGCGTTCCCAACATTGCACAGTATGCTCCATTGTAATTGATACAGGCTACTTTACAATATGGCCCAATTTCTTAAAGCCTGTAAGCACAAACAACAAAATGTTTAGCAAAACAGATACCAGCCAACATTCCTTTCAGTTTACAATGTTGTAACTGGTGCCCCACTCACTTTTTGCTCAGCAAATAAATGGTATTTTCTGCTCAACAGCTTTATGAGTTTGGGCGCAGGTCTTTCACCTGCATATTTTGTACCAACAAATTGAACTGTATTTCTCCTTTTACAACAAATTGAACTGTATTTCTCCTTTTACAATACTATCACATTGTGCTCTACATGAATACTTAAAGGCATCAAACTCTTATAATTCAATCCAGATCATTTAAGAAGGGTTATTAACATGGTTTGGGTTGGATTACTATAGGTACCATCATTACCTGCTATAAGTTTGGGCTTAAAGAAGACCTGGCCCAGTTGAACTTTTTATTTCCACCCAGTTTTTGTTTTCGTACATTGAATTATGAATACCTCATTTTACTTATTAATCCGATTGTTTGTATCTATACTGGACATGCATTCACGTTTTTATGTGTTTTCTTTATTTTGTATGTTAATTTTATTGTGACTTGTTTAAACCTGTGAATAAATAAATAATATCTGTGCATGAAAACGGGCACCGGTATCTTATTCTGAATAGTTTTCTTGTTAAAATGAAGAAATCGCCAAAGGCCATTTAAGGTGAAGACTTCATAGGAGATACATGTGCAGATTAAAGGAGAATGGACAAGAAAGTGTAGATTCGTGGATAGAATGTACGAGTTGGAGGCGAATACATTGTCACGAATCTACACGTTCGAGTCTATTCTCCAACTTAAACTATTTCCCCCAATCTTACTTTGTCGAGCGACGTTTGGTCACATTTATTACTTTAAAAAAAATACATATACTTATAAGCTTATTATAGTGCTTGAACACTATTGAGTACAACGTTTTGATTAAAATTATGTTATTTACTAAAGTAAATTGTTTAACTTTAAAAATGGTTTGGGGACATTAAAATAAACATGTTTTCTGCTGAGTAGTTTTCACATCATGTTTTCGGAAAGACACGCATTTTCAAGTTTGTTCACACGAATCTACAGTTGAGTGAGTGTAGATTCGTAAAAATAATCTACTCTTTCATTAATAGAGTGACGTCACATAATAGTTTAACACAAAAGAATTTCCCCAAATCTTTCCTAATTTCAGCCCATAATTAAAAATGAGGGTTTGGTTCCTCAGTAAAAAATTGTTAAGCTTCGGGTTTGGACTCTAGGCTGAGACTGGTAGTATGTTAAGATGAGCAATAGCATGCACAATAATAGAGCCACATATGGAATTTTTATAAATCTTTTTATCTTCTCCATTTGTTGAGGTTTTTAGGAAATAAATTATATAAAATAAATGTTTGAGGTTTTGGGTTGAATTGAAGTTCAACCCCAAATCAATTTAATAAATGAATAATTAACATCAAATTTAAATTAAGACTAGTGAATTCATTTTACGAACTTTTTAAGGGAATTTTTTTCTACGGTTTTATGAATGCCCCAAGTGGCTTAAACTTAAAATCCCGGAAATCCCAAATAGAGCTGTTTCCGAAATCTAGGCGTCCAAAATGGCCGTTTTCTATAGACCTTATTCACATGACGTCATTTCAGTACGGCGCCCCCGCATTGAGGTCAAAAGGAGGTCTTTCATTGGCCAATCTATGTGCGTTTCGATTGTTTCGTCACCGTTTGACCTCAAAGATGGCGGCTGGATGACGTCAATGCATAATGTCTATTCAACCAAAACTAATATGTTAAAGGCAGTGGACACTATTGGTAATTACTTCTGTCCTTACTCTATGCTCAAAATAAGTATAAGCATAACACCTTACATGGTAATGAGTAATGGGAAGAGGATGATAGTGTAAAACATTGTGAGAAACAGCTCCCTCTGAATAACGTAGTTTTCGAGAAAAAGGTAATTTTCCACGAATTTGATTTCGAGACCTCAGCTCACCCGGGTCAGCCCCCAGTGCCCTGCTTGTGGAACGGGTCACTTGGGGCTGCCCGAGGTGCATGACGTCACTAGGAGAGGGCGGGTGATCGTTCGATTAGCTCTTGTCATGGGCTCACCCGAATGAGCACGGCGGGGTCGACACAGGGAAGCTAACCGAACGCAAGTTAAAACAAAGATGGTGCGCCGTCCCCAACCCCCCAAAACCGCCATTTTGAATTCTTATCATCATAATAGCCATACAAACAGATTGTCTTACAAAAACGTACACTCAGCATGATTACTGAATCATAATTTTTTTTAAACGGCACAACAAATGTGCCGAAAGGGACGTATGAGACATTGAGAAAAAAATGCAAAACGCCAACCTCAGTTTTGTTTGGACAGAAGTGGCCTCTAGGCAAAAATTGTGCAACCCCGCGTTTCTCTTAAAATATGCCTTGATTCTGTCATCGCCTTTTCCCGCCTTCATGATAGCTCTATCTCGCGATTTCCTATCGAGCTGCCGACAACATGCACCGTATGATCAATGGGGAATGTGCAAATCTAATTTCAATATTTGTTACTTCCCTGGGAAAGGTTTGCGTGATCTGAATAACGCTGTTATAATTGCTTGAGTATTAGGCCTATTGTAAATAACATCATGCAGCTTATGTAGTTATCCATTGTATCCCACTGGCAGCATTGGAAACACAAAGACCATTAGAGCAGAAAGCAATGGTAATGTGTTCTCATTGGGTACTTTCGCTCAGTAACTGGTGATTAGTGGTCAACCATAGCATGATCAAGGCCAACATTGTCATTTTGTGGATTGCTGTTTCGTTTACTGAATACTTCTAGGGTCTTATTAACTGAAGATACACCGCACGCCAGGTCAGCAGCCTGAGAGCTTAGACCGAAAGCAAGAGTGCTGGCTTCGCACACGCTCGGTAAGTACTGCCTACATACTGATTGAGCTATGCCTAGCATGGTTACGTTTACTGTCAACGCTGGGTAAGAGCATGGTGGATAGGATCTAGTTGCTAAATTGATTGCTGATTGCGAAAAACTATAGTTGAGGTTAATGACAGTCAAGGAGCAATTCGGTATTCACAACATTAATTGTATATGAGGCCGATGGTGCGACGGGCCTGGTAGGCATATATACAGTTCAGATTATTTAGATTGTGGTTCAAATAATATAATATTGTACACTCTCGGCAATTAGTTTCTTTGATAGCTAAGGAGTAAACACTGTCATCATCTGAGACCATGGAAGTTGCAGCACTGGGTCCTTTGGAATACTACATCATGGGATTGATACTCACTGTGGAAGGTAGGAAACCTGCAATTCTAACCCAAACTTAAAAAACAAAAAGGTCTTCTACCCGGGTCTTCCAGTTCCATATCCTGCCATAACGTTTTCACTCATTCAGTTTCTATGCAGGCCGCGCAACATCACAATGCTCTCAGTTTAAGTTATGTTTCGTTACAAGTGTTGCATCGAGCTTGAAAATTATGCTCCACTTAAAATAATAATCCCATTGGGTTTTGGAGTTCCCTGTTAACCATGCAATGCACTCAGTGGCCATAGCACCACACAAGACGGGACTAAACTAGAATTCAAATCTTCCAAAAACACCTCGCAAAAACTTGTTTTCGAGAAAAACGCCTCGTTTGTTCTTTTTTCCCTACACTTGGCTTTGAGACACGCATTTATCAGGAAAATGTAAACTATGTGGTCACGTTTATAATAAGCGGACAGACTAAAAACACTGTCCATAAGGTTTTTTTTCATTTCCCGGTTGCCTAATGCACATTAAGGCTTGATTAATTAAGTGCCTTTAAAGGCAGTGGACACTATTGGTAAATACTCAAAATAATTATTAGCATAAAACCTTTTGGTTATGGGGAGAGGTTGATACTCTATCAAACATTGTGAGAAACAGCTCCCTCTGAAGTAACGTAGCTTTGGAGAAAGAAGTAATTTTCCACGAATTTGATTTCGAGACCTCAGATTTAGAATTTGAGGTCTCGAAATCAAGCATCTGAAAGCACACAATTTCGTGTGACAAGGGTGTTTTCTTGTTAAAGCATTATTATCTCGCAACTTCGACCACCAATTGAGCTCAAATTTTCGCAGGTTTGTTTTTTTATGCATGATGAGATACACCAAGTGAGAAGACTGGACTTTGGCAATTACTAATATTGTCCAGTGTCTTTAACGTTGACTTTGCTGTTACAGCGGAGAAACAGCCGACGGAATATTTGTAACTATTCATTGAAATGCACAGGTCAGCTGCTATTATTGCACTGATCCTATCTCATACCATGGATGCCATATAATGTACATAGCGCCTATTACCATGGCAATGCATTTAGCGATTGAATGGATATGAGATATCGTGTATCGGCAAAGATTGTCGCACCTGCTCCCCCCATTAAAGGCAGTTGACACTCAGGCGTGGTAAAAAATAATTAACAAATCTGAGAAAAAAAAGGCGAGAGGAAAGATGAGAAGCATCATTCTAAAACAAATAGGATTAAGTATAATTGTGTGTCTTATTTTTTATTTTTATTTTTTTTTTTTTTTTTCTGCCTTTCAACCGATTGTCTTTTGCATATAATTAAGTATGTATAACTTTGATTTCATCCTCCTCTGAAAGGGTCTAGGTACTTTGTAGGACAAAAAACACAATGTCCACAGAATTACACTAAACTTACACAGTTTGAAGATAATGATAGTAAAAAGCTTCCCTGAAAATATTAGTTGCTGGGGAGCTGTAGTTTTTGAGAAATGAGTAAACAATGTCATGACAATAATGTTCGTCTCCCTAGGGATGTACCAGAACCTAAACGAAAGGACGTACGGAAACCTAAATAGGACGTATGGTAAATGCTCGGGCGTGTAACCAGAATTTTGATTGGGCACTCGTTACTCTTGCACCAGCAGCACTTTCTGTCCCCTCATTACTGGAACGAATGCAAATCTTTATTGTCCGAGAGGCGGTCTGAAGGGCGCACCACGACCATGCCCAGATTAACCTGTAGCCCTATTGTCCAATTGTGGCACACAAATGATGGGCATACCTGCTGACAGAAGAGATAGTCGTGTGCAGTGGGACAGCTTAGAGTCCACGCACGTGTAACCACATGATGTTGGTTCAACCCGCCAAATTGAATTAGGTAAAGTGTGGAATCTCATGTAACTTTTTCGCACTATAGTTATTCCCGGGATATTCCCGGGAAAATTCCCAGGAACCTTTGGTCGATCTTTTTGAACTACTAAGAAAAGCCCTTTTCACACCATAAGTATTTTCTTGGGTTTGATCGTAAGTGTGAAACGACCGTGCATATTCCTTTTGAAATAGTACTCCCGGAAGTTACCTATATAAAATGGGATAGTGAGAACGATTGTTGTGGTGACGGTGGGGTTAAAAACTCCAGGGATTTTCCCGGGAGTTTGTAAAAAATTAGTGCCGCCTATCGCCTGCAATAATAAGGGGGGGGGGCAATTTTAAGCCATTTTGGTCCATTTCGCGCTATTTTATTTATTTATTTATTTATTTATTTATTTATTTATTGTTGGTGAGCTTGTTAAAGACACTGTACACGTTTAGTAAATAATCAAAATATAAATCACCATACAAATTTACTTGGTAACGAGCAATGGAGAGCTATTGATAGTATAAAACATTGCGACAAACGACTCCCGCTGAAGTACCACGGTTTTTGAGAAAGAGGTAAATTCTTACTAAAATTTGCAAAGACTTCTGACCAGAAGCCTTGTATTACTATCTGAAAGCACACTATTTAACAAGGGTGTTTTTTATTCCAGCTTTTTCTTGCCATCAATGACCAATTGAGTCCAAATTTTCACACAGGCTTGTTATTTGTTTGCATATGTTGGGATACACGAAGTGAGAATACTGGTCTTTGACAAATTTCCAAACGTGTTCAATACCTTCAACTATTTAGGGTAGAATTCTGCAGACCCCCCCTCTCCCCATCTCTTATGCTTTGTGTGAATTTTTGAGTTTTGTGATAATTTATTGATTACATTAATTTCTTCATGTGTGTCCCTCGAGTAAATGTACACCCCACATACACCCAACCCCCACTCAAGTATCTAAGGAGCTGAATGCACATTCCGATTTTCTCAGGGGAGTCAAGGGCTGTTTTAGAAGCAACACTCGGATGTAAAATCGCCTAGAATTTGAATATTTGAAGTTAAAATTTTGAACATTACTTCCCCGAGAAAACAAAACAAGGGTCACAATTAAGAGGTCACATGCACGAAACGAAGACACATGTCTAAAGGGGGAAACAATATTTCCCTTCGCCATTTGTAAACGCATCTATACCACCGGGATTAGGCTATTATTTATAAAGAAAACCACATAGCGCAGCCCCCCCCCCCCCCATTCACCCAAATGGGCGGTATGTATAGTTCTGCGAGTGAATTCTATTATCCAGTGCACTGTTCATTGCTCAATATTCAGAACTGGGCGTACGCCAAATGGAATAATTAGGTACCCATGTGACACGTACAGGCTTATCAGATGCGGCCTACTTTACACTCTTGGACGAAATTTTTAGGTTTCCGTACGTCCTTTCGTTTAGGTTCTGGTACATCCCTACTGATCTTGAGACGAAAATTATTTTAGCTTTTAAAAACTTATTTCCATGACATTGTTTTACTTATTTCTCAAAAACTACAGCACCTCAGCAACTAATGAAGCTTTGTGTTATCATTATCTTCAAACTGTGTAAGTTTAATGTAAATCTGTGGACATTGTGTTTTGTGTTACAAAAAGTACCCGTATCCTTTAAGTAACCATAAGATAAAAACTAAACCCTGGCACCTTCATTTCCCAAGGCAAGTGACCATTGGGTTATGCCCTATCAATCATACGTAAAGACTTCCGTCGGAGTGGCAGGGACTGGCTAGGGTATCAAATCACGGCAACGTTGAAGAACTTGGATGAAGTCTTACTGTTTCATATTTAATTCTTGAGACATTTGGTCAATTTTAATGGTACAAAGCTGCTTGCAAAGTCCAGCGTTCTAGCATTAAATAGCGTGCCGGGCCGACACGCTATCTAAAAGTTCCGACACTCTTTAGATCCGCCGATACGCTATCGATACGCTATAATTAAAAAACAAAATAATCATGAATGTTTTTTTCTTTGTTTTTCACGGTCAAAAGAACTTCTGGTGTTTTTTCCTGTTAGTTATTTGTTATTTTTTTGTCAATCCAAAACATTTCGCGACGCACATTCACAGCGTACATGTAGCTTACCGTCTCCTGTCACAACAACGTCGAAAAAGCAATCAAAAGTTACCACATCGTAGCAGCATGCACCATGAACTCCAAGAACGCATGGAATGAAAGCGGCGACTTCACATGCGTTTTCGTTCAAAAGATACATGTATTTGGGTACCAATCTCAAAAGATACATGTATTTGGGTACCAATCTCAAAATATACATGTATTTGGGTACCAATCTCAAAAGATACATGTATTTGGGTACCAATCTCAAAAGATACATGTATTTGGGTACCAATCTCAACTTACAATCCCATAAACCATCGCACTCAGATTTGCCTACATGACGTTACTGTCGGAAACCTAATACCGCATACATTCCACAGTTGCTTGAAATGAAACGGAAATTGGTTCCACAACTTTTCTAAGGCTTCACGTATGTGATGCAGCGGGAAGCGGCAAACATTTGCTGATGTGATGATTTTGTCTTCTGCAAGCGATCTTCATTGTAGAGTTTGTTGGAATGATCGCGATCGCTGCGTGCTACTTTTTTCGGAGTTCAGTGTTTGCACCTCAGGTGCATTTCATGTTTTAATGAACTGCACTTTATAAAACGATGTTTTCTTTCCTATCGAAAGTTGGAGAATAGTCTCATCTATAAAATTGCACAGCTAGCCAGTAGCTAGCTAAGCAAAGATCGACGTCTCATGTTTTTGTTTTTTATAATCTCAAATCGGTTTTAAAAAAAATTGCTGTTTTCTCCTTATCAAAACCTCCCGGAATCTATTTGTCCATCACACGTTTTTGCCCAGTGGAAATAATTAATGGCATTGTCTTTCGCTTTTTTTTCCAAAGATCGATTACAACTTGCCATTGACCTGTGTCGTAGTTTCTATGTTGTAGTGTTAGTATTATTATTCACTCATTAGGCCTATTATTTACAAAAATTAAACAACTTATTATAAAAACGTTATGCAAACATAATACAAATACTAAGAAAAGGGTCAGTTGACTAAGTTAAGCCGTGTTCCCATTGGACTTATTTTTGCTAAAGTACCGCGACTTTTCTGTAGAATGACAAAATTAAATCCAATGGGAACGCATGTTAAACTGACCTCCCTGTCAACTTACCGCGACCGTGATGTAAAACTAACAGGCCGAATGAGGTCGCGGAAGACTTCCGCGCAGCCACGGTAAGTTATCAGGGCCGATAAAAAGTCCAATGGGAACGCTCCGCGCTGTAAACCTACCGCGACCACGGTGTAAAACGCTTTGCAAATAACACCACTTCCTGTAGCTGTATACACACAGAGGGCGCGCGAAAATTGAAGTATGGTTCCCTGTCTCGTTTGCACTGACCATCATACCATATGCAGCGTGTGTACATGTACCATGTTCGTCTGACCCCCAGATCGCAATCAACCCTACAGTTTCTGCATGACCCCAATTCTTTTTTCTTTTCCCCTCACTAGACCCACCAGCTGTCTTAGATTTTCTTTTTCTCGGAGCTTTTGTTGACGGCGGAGCATTTGGGGTAGACAAAGAACTTGAACTAGCCATTTCCAGGTTTTGTTGTTGTAGGAGGAATGCCTATAAAAATTATGTAGCGTCGTCGCGTGCGTCAATAAAATAGCGCGCGAAAACTACGTCACAGACACGTCGTATCCTGCTTAGGTCAAAGGTGACTGTGCACAGCGCCCCCGATGTGTGACGATCTGCCAGTTTTGGAGAGCGAGTTAGCTGTTCCGTCGTGGAATTTAAGTCCAGGTGGGAAACGCACGGTAGAACTACACCTAATCCAGTCACGGTAACTTTCCGCGTGGCCGCGGAAGAAAAAGTCCAATGGGAACACGGCTTTAGTCAGTTTAAATTATTTAGAAAACAATTAATTATTTTGGTAAATAAATTTTGATATGTTGATTGGTTGCACATACTTTTGTTAATTATTATTTTACATTAATTAATGATTATTTTGTTTAAAATTAAAAATAAATGAAACAATTATCAGCTTCATGGCCTAATAATTCTACATCGAATGGACAACAGATGGGAAACAGTCCTAATTTCTTCAATAAAGATTATTACAAAAATGCCTCTTTATTTAAATTTTCTATATCAGGAGTATCACAAGGCCCCAACAATATTTTGTGGACAAACTTTTACAGCATTATTTGTATTACTTTAACAAGTCATTTCAGTTTATTATCAACAAGAGGGAGAAGCATTTCACCGAAAGGCTCAACAGATGTGATTAAAACTTTCTACGAGTCCCACGTTACTGTTATAAAATGTCCAGAAAAATTAGACGATTGATATTAATAGAAAGTGTTTCTCGACCTCTGTATTTAGGCACACGGAGGCTTGATTTTTCGACACAAAAACTCCAAAAGCTCAGAGCTCCCGGGGGCTTCGCCCCCTTGACCCCCACCGGGGCTTCGCCCCTGGACCGTACGGCCGGCCCCTGGACACGACCCCTTAAATTTCTTTGAGCAGAATAAAAACGTATCATGGCTACAAAGTTGTGCCCCCCGGTTAAAAAAATTCCTGGATCCGCGCCTCAAAATAATTATAAGCAAAAAACCTAACAATGTAATTATTAGTAATAATGTGGAGCTGTGAAAAACGGCTCCCTCTGAAGTAACTCAGTTTTCGAGAAAGACGAAATTTTCCACGAATTTGATTTCGAGACCTCAGAATTAGATTTTGAGGTCTCGAAATCAAGCATCTGAAAGCACACAACTTCGTGTGACAAGGGTGTTTTTTTCTTTCATTATTATCTCGCAACTTCGACGACCAATATTGAGCTCAAATTTTCACAGGTTTGTTATTTTATGCATGTGTTGAGATACAGCAAGTGGGAAGACTGGTCTTTGACAATTACCAATAGTGTCAAGTGTCTTTAAAGGAATACGTTTAATTGGATCGGTTGAGTTGGTCTTTGAAAAGCGTCTGAAACTGTTTGTTATGAAATGCAAATTGTTAGTTAATTTGAAAGTAGAATACATGTATAATGATCCACGCAAACATGCCACGAAATTGCGCGGTTTTAATTTGACGTCGAGAAGAAACACGTTCGGCCATTTTGTGGAGTCAAAGTTTAGACTAGGCTAGGGGAACGGTTAGGCCTACACACGGTATCGGACATCGTACGAATTGCTGCCATCAAAGTTCGACATTAATGTGCACAAAATCACAACCACAATAGTCAATTTTTTTTTTTTGACTCAACACGTGACCACCAAATTTTGAGAGTTTTTTACAGGTTTGTTATAGGCCTATAAGTTTAGGCTTTGGAAATTAACTATAGATGTAGATGTGTAATTGAGGTTAAATTTGCATCGGGGATACACTTTTTTTTTTTTTTTTTACCCATACACCGATGTGTGATTAGCACTATGTATCTCAGTACTTTCCCGAGTCAATATCACAGGCATATTACTCGGGTGGGATGTAGATAGCGATGGGACTGGATTTACTGCTGGAGAAAATATTACAATGATGTAAAATGCAAGCTTGCCCTGGCTGGATTTAATAATATTTCTACCGTCTTTGGTAACGTAAAACGAAAGTTATTCAAACTATCATGATCAATGGTAACAAAAGTCAAGCCGAAAATTTATGGGAACCCAGATCCAGAGATGTCGATTATTCAAACTCTGTAATAACTAGCTACAACTTGACGTTTCGATCCGTAACTCTTATGTATCGCCCTTATAACGAATTCTGGGAACAGCGAGTTGTTCACAAAATATTTAGTTTCAGCTGTTACCTTAAATGATTGGATGTTCCTGACGATCATACCTGGTTTCTTAATCATAACTTACCGTCCGAGGATTCAGAGTACTGGGCAGTTAAAGGCACTGGACACTATTGGTAATTTCTCAAAATAATTATTAGCATAAAAGCTTACTTGGTAGCGAGCAATAAAAAGCTGTTGACAGTATAAGACATTGTGAGAAACGGCTCCTTCTGAAGTAACGTATAGTTTTCGAGAAAGAAGTAATTTTCTACGAATTTGATTTCGAGACCTCAGAATTAGATTTCGAGGTCTCAAAATCAAGCATCTGAAAGCGCACAACTTCGTGTGACAATGGTGTTTTTTCTTTCATTATTATCTCGCAACTTCGACGACCAATGGAGCTCAAAATTTTGACATCAGGTTTGTTGTTTTATGCATGTTTAGATACACCAAACGAGAAGACTGGTCTTTGACAATTACCAATAGTGTTCAGTGTATTTAGTTTAAGGAATGAATCTACCGTTTTTAATGTTATTATATCATTGTGTTGTAGCTATACTTGGAACAATATGCTGTGTTCGTCTTCTCCTGGTGTATTTGAAAAATCCAACCCTCCACCAACCGCAGAGTCTTCTAGGCATCACACTGTGCATTGGAGACTTGGGTATCAACATTTCATGTGTTTTCTAATCGAAAAACAACTGTATATATTACGTAGAGCAAAGTGATGAGGTTCAAATCTTGTCCCATGGTGTCACTACATTTTCCGTCAATTCCACCGTAGTCCTACCCTGTTGAAACTACAAGGCAAAAGAATGCCTTCCACAATGATATTGTTTAGGGGAGATTGGATATGAATAAGCAGGTTGAAATTATTCACTAGCAATGTAGTTAAGTTGTTTAGTTATCAAGTATGAAGCATATTATTGACTACAATGTTTGTTGATTACAGGAATAGCTCTGATGTGCCCATTTGCCGCCTTTGCAAGCTTCAGTGAAACCTGGCCATTTGGAGATGAGTACTGCCAGCTGTATGCCTTTACTGGGATGCTGTTTGGTACACTCAGCATATCAGCTATGGCATGCTTGGCTTTGGACAAATGTTACTCAAGCTCAAACGATGCTAAAGGTAATGTAGAAAGACTCCCATTTTACTATCTTAGTCATGATTGTTTTAAAGGCAGTGGTAATTACTCAAAATTGTTGATAATTACTCAAAATATTTATTAGCATAAAAACTTACTTGGTAACGAGTAATGGAGAGATGCTGATGGTATAAAACATTGTGGAAACGGCTCCCTTTAAAGTGACGTAGTTTTCGAGAAAGAAGTAATTTTCCACGAATTTGATTTCGAGACCTCATAATTAGAATTTTAGGTCTCGAAAACAAGCATCGGAGAGCGCACAACTTCGTGTGACAAGGGTGTTTTTTTTCTTTCATAATAATTATCTCGCAACTTCATGGGCTCAAATTTCACAGGTTTGTTATTTTGTGTATATGTTGAGATACACCAAGTGAGAAGACTGGTCGTTGACAATTATTACCAAAAGTGTCCAGTGTGTCTTACAATTATAGCGGGATGGCGTACACTTCACTTTCCATTCATAAAGATACTAAACTGCTCACAAAAAGTAAGGAAACTTTTTTCAATCTTGTGTATTTGTAATTATCTAGTACTCTCTTTGTATATGGTATATATCAATGCTAAGCTGAACTGTTCCTCTTTAAAATGATACCACATTTGCAATGATTACATGTTGCTGAACTTGGCTACACGAATAACAATGAGGCAAAGTCACAAACCAAATGTGCCAAAATTACCGTTGTCTGTACTGGATGGTCAATAGGTAATGCTCAATAATCAAACCGATCAAGCTTTTCAGAACCATTAATGGTTTACATAAAGATTTGCACCAGTGAGCTCATCAGACACAATTAACCCTCATCTCATGAAAAACACCTTGTTTGATGGGTATTTGCAAGACGATATTCTGCAGCCGATTGCAGTCCCATACTTGCAGACTCTTGGACCAAATGCCATCTTTCAAGATGACAACGCTCGCCCCCATCGAGCCCGACTGTTGACCGACTACCTGAAAAATGTTGGGGTGCACCGGATGGATTGGCCTGCTAACAGTCCAGACCTGAATCCCATGGAACATCTGTGTGACCAGCTTGGCCTTGCTGTCCGCGCCAGAACCACCAACACATCAACTGTGGCTGACCCAACCAGGTTCCTTATTAAAGAATGGAACGCCATCCCTCATCATCAGCGCATCACAAGACTTGTGTGCAGCATGAGAAGGAGGTGCCAGACTGTCATCAACGCCTTCGGATCATCCACTCGTTACTGACCTTCTTGTATCAATAAAGTGTAGTAAAAAAAGTTGTCTTGCTCCATTCCAAACTTCTTGTCTCAATAAAGTGGATTAAGATCAGTAAGTTGTCTTGCTTGTTTGAATTACAGTGTCAATTTGATTGTTCACACAGTAACACAAAATTGCTAATTTTGGCACATTTGATTTGTGACTTTGGCTCATTCTCACTAACGTGGTCAAGTCCAGCTACATGTAATCATTGCAAATGTGGTATCATTTTAAAGATGAACAGTTCAGCGTTGTAATGATATATACCATATACAAAGAGAGTATTAAATAATAACAAATATACTGGATTGAAAAAAGTTTCCTTACTTTTTGTGAGCAGTTTATATACGTTGCATGTCATTCAATACAAAAGAGGCATTCATGTCTTTAATGAATTTACTGATATTGAAATGTTTGTCTTCATTCAGGGGGTTCTAGTCAGCCTTACATCTTGATTACATCAATCATCTGGCTAAACGCCCTCTTCTGGTCACTAACCCCACTGAGTCCCATCGGTTGGGGGCGCTATGCCATCGAACCGCCTAAATCGACGTGCATGTTGGACTTTGCAAACCGTGAGCCATCATACATGATGTACTTGTTCTTAATGGCAAGCACGGTCTATGCGTTGCCAGTAGGCGCCATCTTATGGTGCTTAGTGAAGCTCAGAAAGGGAAAAGATCCAAACAACGGAAAGAGCAAGGTAACCATGGCAATTGTTTCCTCTAATTTGAATGCGAAAGGGTGTCGTTTAACACAAGCGCTCTTCATTCGACCATTTATTTGTTATTTATTGTAGGTATGTCTTTTGGTGTTGTTCTCATTGATTGTGTACTGGGGAGCCTATGGAATCGTAGCACTATGGGCAGCACTAGATGACATACATAATGTCCCGCTCCGATTGGTTGCTGCTGCTCCAATCCTGGCCAAGATCTGTCCAATCGGAAACACTGTAATGCAGGTGCTGACCAATAGGAACATCCGTTGTCTGATGTACAGAAAGGAAACAGTTGCATCCAACAAGAGGGAATGAGGAGCATAATGCAGAAAATAATTTCGTGTTATGATAGGTCTAATAATGCCGGTGTTCTCCTTTTCTTTGCACACGCTAAAGGCCATATTTTGTTACACAGCATTGTTTTTATTTCATATCGTTATTGTAGACTTGTATTGCCATTTAAGTTGCAATGTCAGATTTCCTTAGATTTTTTTTTTATCTGAACTAAGTTTGACAGATGGTGCTTTTTTAAAACGAAAAAAAAACACAAATTTCCTTAAACCATGGAAAAAACCAAACGAAAAAAACCCACAAATTTCCTTAAACCATGGAAAATGCACACAATATACATTAAACATGCAAACAAAAAATCCACAAAAACTGCACATGGCTGATGGACGTGAGATAATTAATGTCAGGATTCTGGCGATTATTTCTTGCTTAAATATGACTGAATATACCACGAAGCAGCAGATTGGTTTATGTGCAATTCCTGAAATAAAAGCGTACAACTTTCTCAAATCTAATGGCTTTTTAAAGATATAATTACAAACATGGCAATTTTATCATGTGTATAATTTCTTAGAGGTAACGCCCATTAATTAATCATTTTGGCCCAAATGACAATTGTCTGTTAACCAATTAATATTCTTTATCCCGGTGCAAGATAATTGTCTACTAAATCATTATATTTATTGACCAAACCAACAGCGGACGAGCCGCCAATTACAGGAAAGGATAATACACAAATTAAAAACATGCATATAGACTATATAAAATAATATGTATGTACAAAGTTAACAATTAAAATAGAAAACATCTTATGAAAGAAAATTGAAGCAAAAATTGAGAAATAAAATAAATTAAAATTGGGAACAGAAACAAATAAACATGAACGACTGTGAATTTTATTATTACAGATACATTATATATATTAAAAAGCATGCCTACATTAAAAACGAATAAACAATAAAAGAAAGAAAAACAAATATATATATATACATCACTGAAGGCAAAAATAACAAAGTCGACCCGATTGTTTGACATTTTGGGTCGGTCGTTGGTCAAAAAAAAACCTATTTGTTTTGCCTTATTTCTATGCGCGATTATATAACCAAAATAATTAGACAAAGTAGGCCTTTACAACCGATGAACAAGCTAGTCTTTCACTTAATAATCATTCTTTAATGAAGTACTAGCGGGAGACCAGCGCATTTTTCGCTAAATACGTGACATTTTGAAGATTTTTGTTTTAAAGCAACCATCTATAAAAACATTATTTATGATTGTACACCCCTGAATTGCGTAAACGGTGAGCCGGTGTGTCCCTTTAACTTGGTATCAATCATAGATATAGAATTAAAATAACTAGATCGGCCGCGCGTACATACGCGGGTTCTGGCATGTGCGCAGCCATTTATACCAAGCAGTCACGTGCTGGTACCCAAACTGACGAATGCGGTTGCGTTTAAAGTGGTGTTATAGTATAGCAAAACATCATTTTGGTTTAATTTCGAGACTTTCCTCCAGGCGAATTATTCATGTAATTTAATGTAACTATGCCTTTTAAGGCTACTAGAGGATGGTTGCAAATTGCTCTGCAGCCATAAGTCTCAGCAAAGAAAAGAGAAGGGGACCCAGACTAGACTGAGTCCATTGAAAGCTGACAAGGTAGGTAAGTAGGCCTACTTTTTTCCTTTTTAGTTTTAGCAATAATTACCATTGATGTGAACATGAACTTCATTTCGGTTGTGTATCAGACTTACTCTTTTCTTTCCTCCATCGTATGCTGTATTAATGATAATATTCATTGGGACTTTGGGTCTAATAATACTCCTATAGGCTATGAAGTGTTTATTGCATGCACGGTATTGAACAGGTTTATTAGGTAGTGGTGGTGATTATAGTCGTTGTTTAATTACAACTCCTCTCAAGTGATACCGACATTGTTTTATCTAATGCTTGTAAGGGAAACTCCATTTATTTTTTAAACAATATTGTTATAAATGTCATTCCAGATCGCGCTTTTGAGTGTGTTGCCCCTAAACTTGGGAATTCTCCCCAACATGTCATCAGGATTTCCGATTAGATACAGGTATACCTTCAAAACGTTGCTCAAGACACATTTATTTCGGCAGGCTTTATGTTAGTTTTAATGACCTTTGGCCGGCTGATGTATAATTTGTGTTGATAGCTTTTAACTTCTGTTCTTGTATTAGTTTTCAGTGCATATTACATTTTTAAATATTCTTAGATAATTGTTAACATCTGTACTTTTTACTATTGTGATTCTTAACTGTATGCTTCAAATTATGCGCGTTCTGCGTGCACAATGCAGTGACTTGATGCTACTATACCGGTGAAAAATAAATGATTAGCCTCTGTTAGACTTATACTTTTGTCCTTATGTTGGATCTATGAATTTTGCTTGTTGTCATTTATCATAGATATTGGTCTATAAAATTGTGCAACAAACCTGTCAAATAACATAGCCCACCGTGTGTTTAAGGACTGTTTTCATTGTTCATATTCAGCGCGTTAAAACCAGCACGAGACTTTTTAACGCGTCCATGAAGAACCAGGATTTTTTGTGTACGGCTAATGGCGTGTATGTAAGCGCGGCCGATCTAGTCTTAATTACTAGCAAAGAGTGACGTCACAATACCAATTACCCAGCCCTGTTTGTACTCCGTTTCGGAGTAAAATAAGGAAAACACAAAGAAAAAACTGGATTTGTTAATGATTCACCAATGAAAGAGACTGTAGAAGTAATACAATCGTTAATGTTCAAACTTAAAGAATAAGCCAAATCACCTTGTATTGAAAACTCGACTGAAAAACAACTGGCATCAACAGACAGTAGACAAAACAGAAAATGCCACGAGAGCCAAACAACATAATGATTACTTAAAACAATCCATTATGAAGAAAACAGTAGTACAAGAAATGGAACCGTTAATGTTTCGCCAATGGAAGTAACTGCGGAAGTGTCATTATATCGTTAATGTTGAAATTAAACAATGACCCAAATCACATTGTATTGAAAACTCGACTAAAAAACAACTGGTATCAAGTTACGCGCACTGTAATGTGTGATTTCTATGGCGACGCAGCTGGGCGCGTAAGCGCAGAATTCCACGGAAAGCAGTGCAATGAAATAGGGCTCAGATGGGTTTTTAATTTCTTAACGTTTTTAGCTTATTGGCTTCTGCATTTACTTTCATTGGCGAAACCTTAGCGATTCAAATTTTTGGTTTATTAAGGTTAAACGTGCTAGCGTAAAAATAAAAACAGTATGAATTTGAAATATTGTGTTAGTGTTTTGAAACTTATAGAAAAAGCCAACTTGCCAAAGACTTTTAGAAATTTAAAACCCTTCTTGTTAAAGGTGCTAGCGTAGTAACAACAAAAACAGTTTGAAATAGAAATATTGTATTTGTGTTTCATTTCCTTTTACGTGCTAGCGTAAAATACAAAAACAGTTTGAAATTGAAATATTGTGTTTGTTTTTTATCTCCTTAAACGTGTTAGCTTAACTTGTTAAGGTGTGTTTTATTCAGTTCGTCATATTTGCTTCCTGGCAATTCCGAACTACAAAGAAAGTCGTGTGTTGGGGCGCGGGGGGGGGGGGGGGGGGGGGGGTAACCAAAGAGGAGTTGCTGCCGCGAGGTTTAAAATAAAAACGAATGTCCCCATGTGTAAACTTCTAAAGCATGTTTATTCAGTTTGTCATAATTTGCTTGGAGGACGGATGCGTGTCCTGAAAAACGGAGCTGCGTGTTAAGTGCCATTCCCCGTCCTCCTGCCCCTTCCTCTCCGCGTTCCACGTGCTCCATGATCCCGTCTCATAGCAACCCAGTTTAATAATAGGTGCCGTTCCCCCGTCCCCCTGCCTTTCCCCTCCCCGCCCCACGTGCTCTTAGGCCTGCCTCCGTTCTCCATGATCCCGTCGCATAGCAACAGTTAAATAAAAGGTGCCGTTCCCCCGTCCCCCTGCCCCTTCCCCTCCCCGCCCCACGTGCTCTAAGGCCTGCCTCCGTTCTCCATGATCCCGTCCCATAGCAACAGTTAAATAAAAGGTGCCGTTCCCCCGCCCCTACCCTTCCTCTCCCCGTCCCACGTGCTCTAATGCCTGCCTCCGTTCTCCATGATCCCGTCCCATAGCAACAGTTAAATATAAGGTGCCGTTCCCCCGTCCCCTGCCCTTCCCCTCCCCGCCCCACGTGCTCTAATGCCTGCCTCCGTTCTCCATGATCCCGTCCCATAGCAACAGTTAAGGTGCCGTTCCCCCGTCCCCCTGCCCTTCCCCTCCCCGTCCCACGTGCTCTAATGCCTGCCTCCGTTCTCCATGATCCCGTCCCATAGCAACAGTTAAATAAAAGGTGCCGTTCCCCCGCCCCCTGCCCTTCCCCTCCCCGTCCCACGTGCTCTAAGGCCTGCCTCCGTTCTCCATGATCCCGTCCCATAGCAACAGTTAAATATAAGGTGCCGTTCCCCGTCCCCCTGCCCTTCCCCTCCCCGTCCCACGTGCTCTAATGCCTGCCTCCGTTCTCCATGATCCCGTCCCATAGCAACATTTAAATATAAGGTGCCGTTCCCCACAATCCCACGCTACCCCAGGTAAAGTGCCATCACAGCACGACAACAATCCCACGCTACCCCAGGTAGAGTGTCATCACAGCACGGCCACAATCCCACGTTACCCCCGGGTAGAGTGTCATCACAGCACGGCCACAATCCCACGCTACCCCCGGTTAGAGTGGGATCACAGCACGGCCACAATCCAACGCTACCCCGGGTAAAGTGTCATCACAGCACGGCCACAATCCCACGCTATCCCGGGTAGAGTGTTTACTATAAGTTAAATGCCACGGTCTTGATACAACCTGTAAGTTGGAGTAATAGTGATACATCAACAAGTTCGATAACAAGTAATAAAGGTTTGAAATACTTCTGATTTATTATGATATCTAAGCATAATGAATGATTTGCATGTAAATGGATTAAGTTTCGAGAATTGTTTATTTCAAATACACAAATCTTTACGGCACTATATCACAATCTAATCTATGATCTAATCAATTTCAAATGAAACATTATCTTTGACATGTGTTAAGTTATAAGCGTTACTTTAAAACCCAGTCTGGTGGACAAGATGTTTTCGTCAAGCTGTGTACTGCTTTTCCATGGAGTAACTATTCCATGAACTATAGAGGTTGATGTAGTTGCAATCGGTCATCAGTCGACATCACGGGTTTAAGTATCAATAGCAGATGGTCGTGAGTTGATGAGGACATTGTGAACCAGCTTTATATAAAGGGCATCACTTCGGCCTAAACCAACCAAAGTTCGTTACATCAAGACTGAATGCTAACTGTAGCGCTAACGTACTGGTACAGGTAAGTAATGTTGTGAATTTATTTATAGTACTTTGCCTTACGTACTCATAGTTTCGTCAAAATCCTTTCCTAAGATATAATTACATCGTCCAAATAGGCCAGAACTTCCTTCCAAAAGTCAATCCCCTTAGTATCAAATTCACCGACCGTTGAACAGTGACTGGAGCATTTACATAGCCCAAAAGGCATACGACAGTATTGAAACAATTCATACTTTGTTGAAAAGGCTGTTTTGTTTTTGTCGCTGCCATCAAGTTCTTTTTGACAATAGCCACTGGTCGTATCAAGGGTTCTAAAGAACTGGGTTCCCTGTAGAACATCTAAACATTCGTCAATAAGCCACTTCTGAGTTCCAGCTGCGCACGTCTGTTACTGCTGACAACGGACTTTCTCCTGTGAAGTGGCTTATACGTGTATTTGGTAAAGGGAAAGATCTTTAGCAGTGACATTATTAAGAGCTCTGTAATCAATACAGTGACAGACTTGTCCACCTTTTTTTCTGACGAGCACTGGGGGGTGAAGCCCATCCTGAAGTTGAAGGTTCTATAACGCCCATTTTGAACAATGAATCGAGATGAACCTTTTCCTCATTTTCAAAACCTAACAGGGTCCTCCACATGTTTGATTGGCGTAGCCGTGCCAGTAATGATAGGATGCATATATCTGAGTATTCACCCAAATCTAAATCAGTATATTCTGTGAGTAATTTTGCCAATTCACCCGATTCATCTGTTGTCAGATGTGCACTTGATTTTTCCCATAATTTGTGAATATGTTTTAAAACATCATGAGTACCTTTTCCTCCCACAAAATTGTATTTAAGGGCTCTCTAGCAAACGCTGAAGGTAGGTAAAACATGCAAATTGATACTAAATCTTCCCTGGAAAAAAAACACGCTTAGAATTTGTTACCGTCCCCTCGCTTCATCAGTTGACTTCAATAGTTATGTTGTGCACTGTACATGTATGTGGAGCTTCGAATAATGCTCGCGTCACAAGACGGGCATAACTTGTACAGATACTTCGCAGTTGCTTTTTAATATAGGTTTTCTCGGTCAAATTCGGCAAATGAGCAGTCAATTTAATTTTCATGCGTCCGAATTAAAGCTGTTTTGTTTTTCCAGTTGTTACTGCGTTTCAAATTCAGAATTCGGCGATTCAATTTCGTTTTGGGTCGAGTCAAATACCAACCCCCAAAAATCAGTTTTCTGTTTCTCGCATTGAGCTTCATACAAATTTGAACACCAGTTCATTGCCCAAATTAAATTGACTTGATTATTCATAGCCTGTATTTTCTCTTGTTTGTAGATTTCCATAATGAAGGCTCTGTGTGGAATTGCTATTTGTGTCTTGATATTAATCGAGGTACACATTGCCGCATCGTGTTCTCCAACTCGAGACTGGCGTCCACAAAGCTTCGTCGACCGATTGGAGAATGCTGCAATTGCATTCAAGGGTAGAGTTATCCACATGCCACAACCACCATTCTATGGGATGTATACGGTCAAGTTTGAAGTCGACTGTGTTTACAAAACGTCTCTACCGATCACGAAAGAAGTTAACGTCTTCGGGTTCGGATATGATGGAGGCATGTGTTCATCCACAATGGTTACCGCCGGGGGATCCTACATAATGTTAGCACGAGCACCTTATACTACAGGAGGAAACCTGATGGTTGATATGGTTAACATGCAACCCGCTGCTGAAACTGCTTCACAAACTCTCCTCGCCAGGGTGCAAAATGTGCATTCTTGCCAAAAACCCGAATAAAAATATGTTGGTTGTTCTTTCAAAACCTCACAGAAAACACTACACGGCTGTGGGTCTGATCCCCCTTTGGATATGTGGAACGGTCCAGTCTAGGACATCAAACACTTTCAAATGTTTATATCTAGGATATAGAACCAATGACTAACGGAAAGACCAATCATTTGATCAACTGATGGTCAAAGGGGTGGGGACATTGACACGTATGAAGTAATGACCATTTAAGGTTTTCATTGCTTAAATTTAACTCATTCAACTGGAACCAGTGATCTTTGAGTTTCATCTTTTCATATTATATACATGTCAGCAGCAATATTTGATTAAAGTTTTAAATCGGTACATCATTTCAATAAGGAGTTATGACCATTTAAGGTTTTTCATTGTTTTAGCTCATTCAACTGGAACCAGTGATGCACTCTTTGAGTTTTATCGTTTCATATGCATCTTTATGTAAACATTATTAATTTGATTTAAATTTCAAGTCAGTACATGCTCACTCAACTGAAACCAGTGATTAACTCTTTGAGTTTTATCTTTTCATATGAATCTACATGTAAGGAGCAATAATTGACTTTAGTTTCAAGTCAGTACATCATTGCAATTAGGAGTTATGACCGTTTATTTTGATCAATGTTTTAGCTCATTCAACTGGCACCAGTGACGGAGAGTTTGATATTTGTTTAAACAAATATTTTTAAATGTTTTAGATTACAATTTTGAGTGTTTTTTTTTTAAATCCAAATGTCAATGTTTGAGCCTGAAAATAAACTTTTACTGCTCTGCAGCTCGCCAAAAATTTGCCAATCTAGGATAACTTCAACTCTCCAAATGGCGTTGAACTTTGGATAAAACAGTGACATAATTATAATATGCCATGACTTATGTTATCAGCGCTCACTTTGAGGTTGTACCCTCGTAATATATTACTTTGATTTTAACTTTGTGGTGTTTTGTTCATTTTTAACTGTAGGCCGCATGAATTTTTACTAATGCTTATACATGTAATAGGTTATAATTACTATAAAAGGTTATGGAAACTATTCTTGTTATGACTATTATACGTACGAATCCTTTTATGAATTCAATAATCAAATCAAACTTGTTTGTGTTTATCCGAATTGCTTCAATAAAAAAAATTAAGCTAAGCTTGATTTCCTTTATGGGCAACTGATCATGGGGTTTGTGTTTATGCTACCTTTGTGCAACTCAAGAATGCAATAATATAAGGAGTTGGTGTCCGCAGGTTAACAAAAGGGCTTTTCTTTTGTGAACATGTTGCGTAACAGCTTCACAAAACATTTTCAATGAGCAGCCTGGGAAAAAGCCTTTCTCAGAACGGAAAAGCACATTTGCTTTCAGGGGCCTTATTCATGAAGCCTTCTTAGGCCTTAGTAAGCACTTACGAGTTATTAGTTCGTTCTTAGCGAGTTGCGTCATATTCACGAAGCACTCGTAACTTCAATCGAGTGCGTAAGTCCTTACTAGTGCTACGTGGGGTGTTTTCGGCTTCATAGCGTTTCCTTAAACCCTTTCTTAACATTCCTGGCCAACATTTTCGGGCGAATTGAGCTTTATACCAATAACAACCATTTTTAATATGTTCTACAATCCTTGCGACATTTTCTCAAACCTATTTTTTCTCACTTTTTAGTAAATATTTCGTGATTTTGTTATTTCATCATTAAATAATTGTTTATGTTTATTTATTTAGTTAATAGTAATAATAATAGTGGGCATGTATAATGCGCGGGTATCCATCTAAAAATGCTCATGGCGCAGTGACACAAGAAATGGGGAAAAAGTTATGAAGTCCTCATTAGATGAGGCTTGAGGGAAGTTTTGAACACTATTGATGGAGAAAGTTTAACATGATCGGGCGAGTCGTTCCATAATGAAGGAGCAGCAGAAGTAAATGATCTTTCACCCAATGATGTTTTGGCCAGGGGTTTCCTTAAAAGATGTTTGCTATTAGATCGCACGAAGACTGGCGGTTGGGAGTATGGGGTCGGAGTCCTTCTGAGAGATATGGTGATTATTTAGTTAATAGTAATAAAGTGCCTTTTGATATGAGCGATAGACATACACAAGGATATTGAAGATGATTTATCCTTAATGGGTAGCCAATGTAGATATTGTAGGATAGGTGTGATGTGACTCTAGTGTTGGACCGGGTTACAATTCTGACGGCAATATTTTGAAGACGAGATAAGCGGTAAATTTGATTATTATGCAGTCCATAGAGGAGAGAGTTTCCCATGTCAAGTCGGGAGGTTACAAAGGTGCGAACGAGTTGCTCTGTAGTATTTACTTCGTTTATTTATTTACTTCGTTTATTTATTTATCTTATATTTTTAGTTTAGGGGTAACCAACTACATTTTGTACTCTCATTGCATGTTTGCGTCGTGTGAAAGCTTGCGAAATCTCTGAATGTCATCCCATTTGTGATGTACCACTTTGGTAGTTCTGAGGACTTTTCCAACACAGATGATTCTCCGCGATTTGCCCAGGTGTCGGCCTTTCTCTTCAGCGTTACAAACTTACAACATCTGAAAATTTGTTGTTAAGAACCTACCAATTCAATGCAACAAGGTCAACTAACTTCACTATCTCAGCAGGCGAGAAACTTCGCCTTCCAATGATTCCCCTTTGCCTCCTCCTTGCGTTGAACGGTCTTCCTCCTTGCTTTAGTCTGGCTCTGCTCCATGTTTGCAGGGTGACTGTAGCCAGTCCAGTCACTGTATAAATACTCGTTCTGGACAATGAGATCACGCTCCAGTGAATTACATAACAAATCAATGACTGTTCAGCTCAAGCGCGTTCCCGCTTAAGAAGGCGTTACGAGAGGTTTAGTAAGTAACGCGGTAGTAAAGCGATACGAATGCTTTGTGAATAACACGTAAGGGCTTACTAAAGTCTTACTAAAGTCTTACTTTAATAAGCCTTTTTACACGAGGAAAATAAGCAGGGGGTCCTTGGTCTTAAGAACACAACGTTGTTAAATCTACATCGTGTGAAAGGTACCTCTGCTTAAATAGGCACGGGTCTCTGGTCTTTTTAGGTATCTAGCATGAAACGCTAAAAAGAATGTATAACTTATAATATGACGTATAACGTAAGCTGCACTGAAATTGCCTTGGTATTAAAGTAACTGGCCCTATTAAACTCCATTCAGTGGCTCCGATGAATGATAGACGATCTGCCCATTGCATGCATTGTCCGGAGCTTTACACCGGCGATTGCGAAATTACATTGTTTGATATTACTCTAATAAAGGGCAATATGGGCCCCAGAATGAGGGCTTTACGTTAGGAGCAATCAGAAAAACTGGCTGAGAGGGGTACATAGCAGGGGCTTTGCCATGCCTGAGAAGGAAAAAAAACTTGTAAATGTATACCTTGCCAGGGATGTGGATGTAACTTCTGTTATTAAATACATGTGCTTACTCAGTTTCATTCAATTTTTAGTGCAGATTTTTTTTTTTTTTTTTTTTTTTTGCTAACAAAACAGTTGCTAGCAGTGATAAGCACTTTATGTAATCCACCACAAACATAAAAACCTGTAGAAGTTTGAAATGGATCGGTCATCTGAGTCACGACAAAATAGTGAAAAACCGATAACAACATGTTTATTTTAAGTTCCATACTTTCCCGATGTCCTTCCTATCTGGAATTGACACATTGGTTCTCACGGAAATATCAAGTTCTATGTTTCATGTAGAGGGGGGCAGGTGTCACAAACGTGACTTTCTCGCATTTTGTTTTTTTCTCAACATTTTCCGAAAACTGAATTTACATCGTAAAGATTTCTTCAAAAATCTGTGTCAAACAATATAAGAGTAGAATAAAACTTCAAACTGAAGTGATACATACATGAACAAAATATTTTGTTGTAATCTAAAGCTAATTGTAAGAGTTTTTGGTATTTTGTTACGAAACTATTGCTTTTATAAGCAAACAATATGACCACATTACTTAACAATTCAAGAAAGAAGCACATTTTCTTCAAAGGCCAAGTTTGAAAGATTTTACCACCTTTAAGTTTGGTTTCACAGTGAACCAACTTTAAATCACGTTTGTGTCTACATTTATACCTATGGTAGGTGAAGTTACATTCTGGCTTATTGTCAAGTGGACAATGTGCGCCGGGCAGCAGGTTGCAAGTTCCCAGCGCGCTAATCTGATAGACATTTAAAAGGAGTTTATGGCCAGTCACTATACTCGACAACGTCAGTGTGGTCAGGGCAACTTACGTTAAACGTCATATTATAGGTCATCATAACGTTCGCTTGTAGGTAGCGCCAGTGTTTAGTCAAGCGGAAAATGCATGCAATGTGCGCTGGGCAGATCGTTTGTCAGTCGTCAATCCCAGAACCAGTGATGAATGGGAGCTTGGGCTGGGGTTTCAGTGCAGCTTACGTTATACGTCATATTATAAGTCATGCGTTCGCTTAGGTAGCGTTTCATGCTAGATACCTTTTAAGACCAAGATCCAGACTTCGGTACAACGTTGTGAAAATTATACCACGATCGTCCGTGTGTGCTGTGTGAATGTGAATTGCTTGCGTAAGAAGAAACACATGGTGCAAGAAAATCAAGATGTTCGACCCCGTTATATGATAACGTTAAACCCGTTGAGAGTGTTTATGAGAACGTGTGTGCACGACTCATTCAAGAGAGGAAGTTTTCAATGTTTAGCATGAGATCGTGGAAATATGTTTTAAATAGTTCACTCTCGAAAATCAATTTGATTTTCCCTAAAACCGTTAGATGTTTTTAAAATGAAATTCCAGCATAGTTGTAGGAGTAGGCCTACGTAGCATTCGTTCGATAAGTTTCAAGGTCGAGCATAGAACACCACGGATTTATAAAAAAAAAAATTCAGTGGGCAACAAAATGTGTGCCAGATTTATGACAACATTCATCGGTAAGAATCTGCACTCCCCAGTTTATTATCGATTGTAACCTTTTCTGCCATTGGAATTTGGTGGTCGGAGCATGAGTAAATGTTTCGAGCAACACAACTACACGTTCATTCCAACGGTCCAAAACAAAATCTTTTTCAGGGGCCGCCGACTCAAGACAGTGCAGGAAAATGATTGGTACATACGTTGGCGATGCAGATATCAGTGAAATGGACAATAAACAATGTTGACCTTTAGCACCACAAAAGACGAATGTTCTGAGATACGGGACGTTGGTTTCTGCGTCGTGTGAAAGGTCCTGTTTGAGTTTGACCAACGTCCTTGGTCAAGACAACGGGCACCGGGGACCAAGGACCCTATTTTGACTTTGTCGTGTGAAAAGGGCTTTAGAGCCACGTAAGTGACCGATTTACGAGGACTTCATGACCTCAACACCAGTCTCCAATCGCCACTCCACCCCTCCATTACTGCCATTCCATTAACCTATTTTGCAATGTTTTCAGCTATATTTACGGTTAAGGAGTCCTTTTTTGGATGCAAAACAAGGCAATTTGGGCTCTTCAATGATTTTGAATACATGTACATTTATTATATACATGTTATAAGGTCTTACACGAAAGGGCGACTAGGGCGAGTTGCCCCTCAATAACCTGATTTATTTGTTAATTAATTTGAGAATTTATATGTTTGGTTTTAACTGTTAAATACTGTAAGATCGAAGAAAAAAGAAAAGAAATGTATTTGTAAAGATCTTACTATTATGAGCCACGTAGAAGGTACTTGGCAGTTGGTAAATTAACTGAACCAAACTTAAGTTTACGTGATAGTTTAATAATGGATAACCTTAACCGGTTATTAACTCTTATAGTTAGCAGTTGGTTAAAAATGATTTAAAGCAATTTGAAAGTATGGATACAACAATTTATAATTATATAATAACTATTGTTTATTTTCTTCTAAGACTTGCTGAGGCCTGCTGAGCTATAGCAGTTGCTCAACATACGACATCAATCACAGCACGGCAACAATCCCACGCTACCCCGGGTAGAGTGTCATCACAGCACGGCCACAATCCCACGCTACCCCGGGTAAAGTGTCATCACAGCACGGCAACGATCCCACGCTACCCCGGGGTAGAGTGTCAACACAGCACGGCAACGATCCCACGCTACCCCGGGTAGAGTGTCATCACAGCACGGCCACAATCCAACGCTACCCCACGTAGAGTGTCATCACAGCACAACAACAATCCCACGCTACCCCGGGTAGAGTGTCATCACAGCACGGCAACGATCCCACGCTACCCCGGGGTAGAGTGTCATCACAGCACGGCAACGATCCCACGCTACCCCGGGTAGAGTGTCATCACAGCACGGCCACAATCCAACGGTACCCCGGGTAGAGTGTCATCACAGCACGGCCACAATCCAACGCTACCCCGGGTAAAGTGTCATCACAGCACAACAACAATCCCACGCTACCCCCGGGTTGAGTGTCATCACAGCACGGCCACAATCCCACGCTACCCCGGGTAGAGTGTCATCACAGCACGGCAACGATCCCACGCTACCCCGGGGTAGAGTGTCATCACAGCACGGCCACAATCCAACGCTACCCCGGATAGAGTGTCATCACAGCACAACAACAATCCCACGCTACCCCACGTAGAGTGTCATCACAGCACGGCAACGATCCCACGCTACCCCGGGGTAGCGTGTCATCACAGCACGGCAACGATCCCACGCTACCCCGGGTAGAGTGTCATCACAGCACGGCCACAATCCCACGCTACCCCAGGTAGAGTGTCATCACAGCACGGCCACAATCCCACGCTATCCCCGGGTAGAGTGTCATCACAGCACGGCCACAATCCCACGCTACCCCCGGTTAGAGTGTCATCACAGCACGGCCACAATCCATTGCTACCCCGGGTAAAGTGTCATCACAGCACGGCCACAATCCCACGCTATCCCGGGTAGAGTGTCATCACAGCACGGCCACAATCCAACGCTACCCCGGGTAAAGTGCCATCACAGCACGACAACAATCCAACGCTACCCCAGGTAGAGTGTCATCACAGCACGGCCACAATCCCACGCTATCCCCGGGTAGAGTGTCATCACAGCACGGCCACAATCCCACGCTACCCCCGGTTAGAGTGTCATCACAGCACGGCCACAATCCATTGCTACCCCGGGTAAAGTGTCATCACAGCACGGCCACAATCCCACGCTATCCCGGGTAGAGTGTCATCACAGCACGGCCACAATCCAACGCTACCCCGGGTAAAGTGCCATCACAGCACGACAACAATCCAACGCTACCCCAGGTAGAGTGTCATCACAGCACGGCCACAATCCCACGCTACCCCCGGGTAGAGTGTCATCACAGCACGGCCACAATCCCACGCTACCCCCGGTTAGAGTGTCATCACAGCACGGCCACAATCCCACGCTACCCCCGGGTAAAGTGTCATCACAGCACGGCCACAATCCCACGCTATCCCGGGTAGAGTGTCATCACAGCACGGCCACAATCCAACGCTACCCCGGGTAAAGTGTCATCACAGCACGACAACAATCCCACGCTATCCCGGGTAAAGTGTCACAGCGCGACAACAATCCCACGCTATCCCGGGTAAAGTGTCATAACAGCACGACAACAATCCCACGCTATCCCGGGTAGAGTGTCTACTATAAGTTAAATGCCACGGTCTTGATACAACCTGTAAGTTGGAGTAATAGTGATACATCAACAAGTTCGATAAAAAGTAATAAAGGTTCGAAATACTTCTGATTTATTATGATATCTAAGCATAATGAATGATTTGCATGTAAATGGATTAAGTTTCGAGAATATTTTATTTCAAATACACAAATCTTTACGGCACTTTATCACAATCTAATCTATGATCTAATCAATTTCAAATGAAACATTATCTTTGACATGTGTTAAGTTATAAGCGTTACTTTAAAACCCAGTCTGGTGGACAAGATGTTTTCGTCAAGCTGTGTACTGCTATTCCATGGAGTAACTATTCCATGAACTATAGAGGTTGATGTAGTTGCAATCAGTCATCAGTCGACATCACGGGTTTAAGTATCAATAGCAGATGGTCGTGAGTTGATGAGGACATTGTGAACCAGCTTTATATAAAGGGCATCACTTCGGCCGAGGGAGCTGTTTCACACACTGTTTTATACTACCAACCTGTCCCCATTATCCGTAATCAAGAAAGGTTTTATGATGATAATTATTTTGAGTAATTACTAATAGTGTCCACTGCCTTTAAGGAGGGAATGTGCCAATGTCTTTCTTTTCTCTATTGTTTTTTAAGTGGCCCTAAAAGGGGCCGTTTTGGGTTTCGTGATTCGTTGGTTCTTAAATAAGCCTTTGGGTTATTCTTGGCCCTGAAAAAAAAACGTTTAGTTTTGTTGGCTATATCATGTAAGAAAAAAATCCACTGAAGTCCAGCTCTTCTATCGTACCTGGCCTCCTTGAAGATTAACACACCTCTCAAATTGACTCGAACATAAATGTTGTTACGCCATCCGATTGAAATAAGCATATCTCTGGTACGCCTATATCAATTATCCCCATCCTTTCACCATCGAAATGTTTTGTCATTGATTAAAATCAATGACCTACTTATAAATGAACATTATTTGTTCAAGATTTTTCCTGTTCTAATATATAATAGCTGAAGTGACGTAGTTTTCGAGAACGAAGTAATTTTCTCAGAATTTGATTTCGAGACCTCAAGTTTAGAATTAATTTGAGGTATCGAAATCAAGCATCAGAAAGGACACAACTTCGTGTGACAAGGGTGTTTTTTCTTTCATTATTATCTCGCAACTTCGACGACCGATTGAGCTCAAATTTTCACAGGTTTGTTATTTCATGCATATGTTGAGATACACCAACTGTAAAGACTAGTCTTTGACAATTACCCACTGTCCACTGTCTTTAAATTAAACACATCCTCCAAATTTAGTTGAGCCATCTGATTGAAACAAGTATATCTCTGGAACGCTTTTAGCAATCATCCCCATTGTTTCACCATTGTAAAGGTACATCCATGACCTACTTAGAAATTGACATTATTTGTTCAAGGTTTTTCTTGTTCTTGTTATTAAAATAGTAGCTCCCATCCATTGGTTGCAGTTTTTAGGACTCACCCGGTACTTTATCATGTTTAACAAACGACACTTTCATCAAGGTCATGGTATCCACTGTTACGTATAAAATTCGAAATGGGCACACCTTGCGGAAAGACTGCTCTGTACTGATGGGGTCGTAAACTACCCAGTACCCAGTACCTGTAGAATGGATGTGCGGCCTATTGTTAGGCAAGCCTGACGCTAGTAACCATCACTCGGTGACTCTGAGTTTGTTAAAGATGTACTCTTTCTTGTTTGATTTCCAAGGTAGATTAGTTTAAAGGCAGTGGACACTATTGGTAATTACTCAAAATAATGATTAGCATAAAACCTTACTTAGTGACGAGTAATGGGGAGAGGTTGGTGGTATAAAACATTGTGAGAAACGGCTCCCTCTGAAGTGACATAGTGTTCGAGAAAGAAGTAATTTTCCACGAATTTGATTTAGAGACCTCAGATTTAGAATTTGAGGTCTCGAAATCAAAAATCTAAAAGCACACAACTTCGTGTGACAAGGGTGTTCTTTTCTTTCATAGTTATCTCGCAACTCCGACGACCAATCGAGCTCAAATTTTCACAGGTTTGTTATTTTATGCATATGTTGATATATACACCAAGTTAGAAGACTGGTCTAAACGCACACAACTTCATGTGACAAGGGTGTTTTTTTTCATTATTATCTCGCCTCTTCGACGACCAATTGAGCTCAAATGATACACCAAGTGAGAAGACTGGTCTTTGACAATTACCAATAGTGTCCAGTGTCTTTAAAGGATTTTGGCACTTGTTTTAAACACAAAACATAATATACACAGATTTACATTAAATTTACTCAGTTTGAAAATAATGATGGTAGAAAGCTCCCCTTAAATTATTACTAGCTGAGGTTCTGTAGTTTTTAAGCAATGAGAAAAGAACAAGTCACAAAAACAATTTGCGTCTCACTCTCACTCAGTGAGTCGAAAATTATTGTGGATGTAAAAACGTATTAACGAGTTATGGTATGTTATCTTTTAACATGCTAAAACTTAGACTAAAATATATTTCGTGACATTTCTCAAAAACAACAGTACCTCAGCACCAAAGTCAAATAATAAACGACAATGGAAACTGACTACATAAATAAATTTTGGGGAATCAGGTAACAGCTCTGTGGTTTCTTTTGCAGTCTTTCACGTCTGTGTTCGAGTCCAACCTCAGATAAGACCGGAACGCCTTTAGATACATATTACTATACTGGCACCCCGAACAAAGATAATGGGTGCGTTCGATAGCTTCCCTGCTGGGTCGACCCCGGTTACCCCAGTTTGCCCGGTACGTTCGAATAGCTTTGACGTCATTGCAGGGGCTCACCCGGGTCAGCCCCAAGTGCCCTGCTTGTGGAGTGGGTCATTTGGGGTGACCCGAGGTGCATGACGTCACCACGAGAGGGTGAATGTGATCGTTCGATTAATCTTGTCAGGGGCTCACCCGAGTGAGCACCGCAGGGTCGACCCAGGGAAGCTAATCGAACGCACCCAATGTCAAAATAGGGAGATCGTGGTCATAGGGCTAGATAAAGAAAAAACATATGATGTTCACAGATGAACCTCGATTTATCAATGACACTTGAATCACACTTCAACAATGTCATTTTTCTGTCATCATTTCACATCTGGAATATTGGTAAGATACGCAAGTTTTTTGACAAGAGTGCCACTGAAAAAGTCATTCATTCATGTGTGACTTTTCGTCTTGACAACTTCTTAACCTCTTCTCTTCAGTCGTCACCCTAACAACCACAGTGTCTGACGTCAACGCCTCTAAAACACCACACCCGCATCGTGACACTGTCACCCTTTTCTGAAACAAATTCACTGGCTCATTATCTCTCAAAGAATCATCTTAAAGGCAGATAATCATTGTCCACAAAGCATTTGTTTCTGGTTTTACTGCGCCTTGAACAGCCAGCATATTATGCCTATTATAAGTATTTAATATTATTTTGAATATTACCTCGCCCTTTGTGTAATGGATGGCCGGTTTTTCGGGGTCAATGACCTGCCAAGTGGGCAGTAGTATATCCTGCTCCCCGATAGGAATGTTGGTATCTTTTTCCAGCAGTCCTTGTACTGCAGACACCATGACTGTATCTTGGATGCAATAACTGTATAGCGTGTCGTTGGTCATGCACAGCACATTAATAATCTTAAAGTAAACGGAAAGTTGTCATTCTGGGAAACCTTAGAAGAAAAGTGCCTTCCTCGGTTTACATAATATACAAATATTGAATTTGAACGACACCGTGTCAATGAATGCTACCATGAGATGAATGTTGACTATTCAATGTTACCTTATTTGTTTTCCATTTTACTGGCGAAATACATTTATCTCCTGCCTGAACCAAGTGGTACACCTCTTATCTCTAGTGTAAAAGAGTAACGTCACTCTCTTGTCTGAGTGGTGTTAGTTTCGCTCTGTTAAAGCCATTGGACACTTTCGGTAAACAGTATTGCCCAAGGCCCACACTTCGTGTATCACAAATTCTATATAAAATTACAAACCTGTGAAAATTTAGGCTCAATCGGTCATCGGAGTCGGGAGGAAAATAATGGGAAAAACCCACCCTTGTTTCCGCACGTTTCGCCGTGTCATGACATGTGTTTAAAATAAATCCGTAATTCTCGATATCGAGAATTTACATTGTTTTAATGTTTTCTCAAAAAGTAAAGCATTTCATGGAATAATATTTCAAGAGAAGTCTTTCACCATTACCTTCTGTAAATCCTGTAAGTTATTTGTAAATCTGGGAACTTTGTTTTCTTTCTATACCGAAAGTGTACAATGGCTTTAAGAGTGAAAGTCAATCTGTGTCACTCCTTTTGAGTAAAATTAGGACAAACTTCACTCTAAACTTGAGTGGAAAATACCCGTCTTTCACACTTAAAAGAGTTGTCCGCCATACGGCTTCTTTGGTATGGCGGACAAAACGAGTGGCTTTTCACTCTTTTACATTAAAGTCTTCACTGATTGTGAAGAGGTTAAGAAGTTGTCAAGACGAAAAGTCACACATGAATGAATGACTTTTTCTGTGGCACTCTTGTCAAAGAACTAGCGTATCTTACCAATATTCCAGATGTGAAATGATGACAGAAAAATGATATTGTTGATGTGTGATTCAAGTGTCATTGATAAATCGAGGTTCATCTGTGAACATCATATGTTTTTTCTTTATCTAGCCCTATGACCACGATCTCCCTATTTTGACATTGGGTGCGTTCGATTAGCTTCCCTGGGTCGACCCTGCGGTGCTCACTCGGGTGAGCCCCTGACAAGATTAATCGAACGATCACATTCACCCTCTCGTGGTGACGTCATGCACCTCGGGTCACCCCAAATGACCCACTCCACAAGCAGGGCACTTGGGGCTGACCCGGGTGAGCCCCTGCAATGACGTCAAAGCTATTCGAACGTACCGGGCAAACTGGGGTAACCGGGGTCGACCCAGCAGGGAAGCTATCGAACGCACCCATTATCTTTGTTCGGGGTGCCAGTATAGTAATATGTATCTAAAGGCATTCCGGTCTTATCTGAGGTTGGACTCGAACACAGACGTGAAAGACTGCAAAAGAAACCACAGAGCTGTTACCTGATCCCCCAAAATTTATTTATGTAGTCAGTTTCCATTGTCGTTTATTATTTGACTTTGGTGCTGAGGTACTGTTGTTTTGAGAAATGTCACGAAATATAGTTTAGTCTAAGTTTTAGCATGTTAAAAGATAACATACCATAACTCGTTAATACGTTTTTACATCCACAATAATTTTCGACTCACTGAGTGAGAGTGAGACGCAAATTGTTTTTGTGACTTGTTCTTTTCTCATTGCTCATAAACTACAGAACCTCAGCTAGTAATAATTTAAGGGGAGCTTTCTACCATCATTATTTTCAAACTGAGTAAATTTAATGTAAATCTGTGTATATTATATTTTGTGTTTAAAACAAGTGCCAAAATCCTTTAAAGACACTGGACACTATTGGTAATTGTCAAAGACCAGTCTTCTCACTTGGTGTATCATTTGAGCTCAATTGGTCGTCGAAGAGGCGAGATAATAATGAAAAAAAAACACCCTTGTCACATGAAGTTGTGTGCGTTTAGACCAGTCTTCTAACTTGGTGTATATATCAACATATGCATAAAATAACAAACCTGTGAAAATTTGAGCTCGATTGGTCGTCGGAGTTGCGAGATAACTATGAAAGAAAAGAACACCCTTGTCACACGAAGTTGTGTGCTTTTAGATTTTTGATTTCGAGACCTCAAATTCTAAATCTGAGGTCTCTAAATCAAATTCGTGGAAAATTACTTCTTTCTCGAACACTATGTCACTTCAGAGGGAGCCGTTTCTCACAATGTTTTATACCACCAACCTCTCCCCATTACTCGTCACTAAGTAAGGTTTTATGCTAATCATTATTTTGAGTAATTACCAATAGTGTCCACTGCCTTTAAACTAATCTACCTTGGAAATCAAACAAGAAAGAGTACATCTTTAACAAACTCAGAGTCACCGAGTGATGGTTACTAGCGTCAGGCTTGCCTAATAATAGGCCGCACATCCATTCTACAGGTACTGGGTACTGGGTAGTTTACGACCCCATCAGTACAGAGCAGTCTTTCCGCAAGGTGTGGCCATTTCGAATTTTATACGTAACAGTGGATACCATGACCTTGATGAAAGTGTCGTTTGTTAAACATGATAAAGTACCGGGTGAGTCCTAAAAACTGCAACCAATGGATGGGAGCTACTATTTTAATAACAAGAATAAGAAAAACCTTGAACAAATAATGTCAATCTCTAAGTAGGTCATGGATATACCTTTACAATGGTGAAACAATGGGGATGATTGCTAAAAGCGTTCCAGAGTTTTGCTTGTTTCAATCAGATGGCTCAACTAAATTTGGAGGATGTGTTTAATTTAAAGACAGTGGACACCATTGGTAATTGTCAAAGACTAGTCTTCACAGTTGGTGTATCTCAACATATGCATGAAATAACAAACCTGTGAAAATTTGAGCTCAATCGGTCGTCGAAGTTGCGAGATAATAATGAAAGAAAAAACACCCTTGTCACACGAAGTTGTGTGCTTTCTGATGCTTGATTTCGAGACCTCAAATTAATTCTAAACTTGAGGTCGCGAAATCAAATTCTTGGAAAATTACTTCGTTCTCGAAAACTACGTCACTTCAGAGGGAGCTGTTTCTCACACTTTTTTATACTACCAACCTGTCCCCATTATCCGTAATCAAGAAAGGTTTTATGATGATAATTATTTTGAGTAATTACCAATAGTGTCCACTGCCTTTAAGGAGGGAATGTGACAATGTCTTTCTTTTCTCTTTTGTCTTTTAAGTGGCCCTAAAAGGGGCCGTTTTGGGTTTCGTGATTCGTTGGTTCTTAAATAAGCCTTTGGGTTATTCTTGGCCCTGAAAAAAAAAACGTTTGGTTTTGTTGGATATCATGTAAGAAAAAAAAATCCACTGAAGTCCAGCTCTTCTATCGCAACTGGCCTCCTTGAAGATTAACACACCTCTCAAATTTACTCGAACATAAATGTTGTTATGCCATCCGATTGAAATAAGCATATCTCTGGTACGCCTATATCAATTATCCCCATCCTTTCACCATCGAAATGTTAATCAATGACCTACTTATAAATGAACATTATTTGTTCAGGATTTTTCCTGTTCTAATATTATAATAGCTCCCTCCTAATGATTGCGTTTCTTCTTTTTTATTCACCCGGTATAAGAGCTTACAGACCTTTTTGAGAAATAGCCTAAGTATAATTTCTCATGGAACTAAAAAACACATTGTTATCCCCTTTGACTTATACATAATAAAGTTGCGATTATACAGATCGCTTAAGCTAACATAATAATTTTATGAGAAAATAGAATACGCTGTTGCAAACAACTTACCAACCAAATGGACCGAGAGTATAAATGCAAAAAATAGTTAATGGCCTGTCGTTTCGACCCTAGCAGAGTCTTTTTCGAAGGCTAAATGACAACACAACAAACATGAACAGGTAACTAAGTGAAGCATAGTTACCTGTTCATGTTTGTTGTGTTGTCATTTAGCCTTCGAGAAAGACTCTGCTAGGGTTGAAACGTCAGGCCATTAACTATTTTTTGCATAATAATTTTATAAGACACATTAATAGATCCTTGTAATTGGATTGGATTTTGCAAACCAGCCTACACGTTCATCCCCAGTCTGAACCATGGACGATGAGGTTGAGTGAACAACCCACAACAACATAAAATGTAACCTTGTCTATACAGTTATGCAGATTATTCTCCAACAACACATACATTAATTTGGGTTGACTTCCCTACACTGATGGGTGTTGGCCCTGTACATACTCAGTCATTTCATGGAGTTCTGTGAAAAAAAATCACAGGCATATTATTCGGACCTAAATAGGACCTTTGTAATTCTAGAGCAGTGTCATCCCAGTAGGCTATAAGGATATAAACCAATATTCTTCTCCGATACAGGAGTTTTTAAAAACATCTGAAACACAACAATTAGGGTGTCATCATAAAATATTGTTAACAATGATTGTTTTTTATTTGTGCAGTTATAGGGGATTATTTTATAAACGTTAACAAATGGAATGTTCAATTCAACCCGGCTGACATCACTGACTGAACGGAACATTCCATTTTAAACTCATAACAGAAAAAACTCACCTCCAGAAATTCATTGGCGGTAAACTATTTGACGAAAGTTTGATTGTCAAATTTTTATATATAGTAAAGTTCTACATAAAATAACATGAATAATGAGAGATTATCTCCATCACATCAATCACTCCAATTACAGTGTCCTCACATCAATCACTCCAATTACAGTGTATAAATTGAGTTTCTCTGTGTATCATACCATTCTTGCAAATTATGCCACTACGTTTTGTTTTCTTTAATCAATGACAGTGAAAACCGAATAGCTATAAGACCTCTAGGCTGTGCCATTTAAAACCAAACAAGTTGTTTAGCATAAACCTAGTTTTCAGTTTGTGGCGGGGGCAGGAGGGGGGTTTAATTATTTTTGTTTCTTTTCCACCGACTACCTGCAAAAACAGGCTGACATCCCGACAATTAGTGGAAAGGAAAGTGTGGTCCAACAACAGGACAACAATACTAACTTTTCTATGTTGTTATTGTTGGTCTGGATGTGTTCAATTTGGGGAGTCCTTGCAATGACGTCATTTTCAACTTAAGCTGTTCGTTGAATGGCCAAGTGTTGTTATTTTATTTACAATATGATTAAAATTGTCGGAGGCGTTGGGTGCCGATCACGTTTTTCTCAAGTGCTTTATAAACCTAAGATCGAGTTTTTTTAGTTTTGAATTATAGCTGTCTCATAGAAGTCGTTTATTTTTCAGAGAAACTTTCTAGCCTATTGGAAACAATTATTTTCTAAGGATCCGTTGTTTACCAACCCGAAATGTGACTGTTGTAGTTCATCTACGCGTCTAAAACATACAGGAAACCACTATAATCAGTGCCGTTGTATGTCATGTTCCCCAAGTCCAAGACTGCCATGGTTTGTGCCCAGCAGTCATTCTCACCAGTAGCTGGAAGTGTAGTTTGACATTCATAAACTCTTTGCCCAAGATGGAGATTCAAACCCGACCTATTAAGCAAACACAAATCAAACATTAAGCTAATTTAGAGAATAATAATAATTCATAATTTTAAAACTTTCAAAATGTGCACTCTCTGTTTGTTATGTTGTTGCTGTTTACTCAATAAATGTGTCAATAATTGTGTAGCGAATGGCAAAATGATGTCGGTTATTTACTTTGAAAATGAAGACTCTCCGTTTAATGTTGTTGATGTTTATTCAATAAATGTGTCAATAATTGTGTAGCGAATGGCAAAATGATGTCGGTTATTTACTTTGAAAATGAGTACTGATTATTAAATTTACCAGTCAAATATTTGTGTTGAATAAAGTTGATACATTATTTTTTTTTTCCTTTTCAGTCAGCGACAATGCACATACGGAGCCCTTTAAAGGGACACATATACAAGAAAAAAAATCAACTTCACTATGCCAGCATTCTGTGATTCAATTCAAAACTATCACAATAATCATTCAATTTCATTTGAACCGACCTAGGGTTGATCGAATGATTAGGCATTTATCTCATTATTAATGGGCACACACATTTCAGGAAGTTCCTGTCCAACAGTCCAACGTGCATGATGGGTGGCTATTATTATGGTAGCTGGTCCACATTTATATCTTCGAGTTTCGAGAATTAAGGTTCATTTTATTTCCACAGTATCAACAGATAAAACACACTACCCTCATATCACTCAATAGCGATCAGTTTAAATAATACAATAAAGTAAAGATACATCACTTATGAAAATAAATATGATACCGCAGAGGTATCCATTAAGAAACAGATATTGTAGGCAATGGTCCCTAAAGACATGCATTTGCATTGAGACACATACTAATTTTATTATAGGCTCCCATAACAATTTTGAGGACCGGACTATATAAACGCAAGAAGTCAATAAAAGCGACATCAATAATTGATACCTTCCAGTTGCTGTGGGTTCGTCGTAATGGTAATAGCGTTGAGTAGATGGATCTTCGTGCCTGGGATAGAGGTCGTACCAGTCGTAATACATGTCCTCGGTAGTAAAGTTTCTCCATTTTCCAATGAGGTACTCGTTCAAGGGTAAGGGCCCACCGAACATCGTGTCATCTGACTCGTTGGTACCGGCGGTACAACACTTCGATATATTCATCAAACCTGCAGTCTGGTTCCTTCATAACAAAACAAAGTAAAATCAAACGGATTAGAAAAGGTATTGCAGCAATTCTGGCTTTTCGTTTAATGACAAGTTTGTGAATGTCATAATAGCAAACAAATTGATGTCAAGATTTGCGACTTGGGGTACACATCGTGGATTTTATAGGTAAAATGTACGTATATTTATACGACGAGCAAGATAAATATTGTTTAAGTCAATATCGGCGCAAATATTTACGACTTGGGGTACATACACATTGGCGTTATTGCGATATGGGGCACAAAACGCGAATATTTTGACCAAAATTAGCATAATATATTCGTGCGATGTTCATTAATAAAGCTAGGGAAGGGCGACAAAATAATTATGATAACAACAATGATCGGAATACATCACTAAAACACATTACACGTCATACATATTAGTAATGACAAATATGTAATAAAATATGTACATGTAGTCCTATATAAAAAATGTTTAATATCGTTGTTCAACTCTCATAATATTGTCGCGTGCCATCGGGTTGAAACTTGATAACCATTGTGTATCACGTGCATCTATAAAGTACATGTTCAGTCAAAGATGGTTAAATGTGTACTTTTCGGCCTGTCCTGTTTGCCCGCCAGTGTCGGTTCGAGCTTTTTAGCTGTTCCGACCGTCCGTCGGAACAGGTATTGTTTTCGTCGAGATTTTTTAAACGTTTTAGAAACGTTTTTTTTCAAAACGCCATAGGTTTAACGCAGGACTTTTTTGTGGCAAGATAATCTTAGAAACGGTAGAAATGAAAGACTTGAGTTCTATATTAAATCGAAGCTTAGTACGTAACTTAGTTTTTCTACGTATGATTTTTAATCTCTTAATCAATTAGCCGAGTTTTTAAAGATATGAATATTTAATTAGGCAATCTTGTTAACAGCATATCTCCCAAAATAAACGTCCGATTTTCAAAAATTCTTCATATATATTGATTCTCTGGGTATTGAAGATGTGCAAAATGAAGTAATTTTTTATCTCACGTCATCTTGTAATTATTTTATTAAATATTTACAGTTATTATATAAGGAATAAAATCGCGATATTCGTGTTGATAGATCCAATGGGGCCGCGGTTAAACGCGGGTGCTATTACCCAGGTGATCTGAGTTCGGATCCTCCAGGAATCTCGACGAAATCAATATATAGAGGCATACATTTTACATTTTTTTTACAATCAGAAATATGTACCTACATTAAAACGATCTGTACAACATGTTCTTTTTCCCCAAATTTTTGGCTCATGAGAAGCTTCTTTCCTGGAAAATAAAACGGTCCTGATTATGTCCTCGCGCAGCACGATCTTTGGTGTACGTTCTTGTATGGAGGCGAGTCTACATACATGTACATGGTTATACCTACCTCCATGGTTCTACGTTACGAAGCAGGGGGGGAAGATAATGATAGTTGAAAGCTTGCCGTGTTGTTGAAGTTTTTGAGAAAGGAGTAAAAAATAAATGTCACGAAAACTATTTTAGTCTCAGTTTTAGCATGGAGGTAGAAATGGCACATGGTTTTAGCAAAGCATGTAAAAACGTATTAAGCTCTGAGCATGGCGCGTCTTTGACCGGGCTCGTTTCAGGCGACGAGCGTAGACGACGAAAATAGACCGCCCGGGATTTGGAACTATTTACGGGTAAAGTCACCTTGTTCGTGCCGGGGACCATTTGCCTAAACTAATTCCAGTATTTCGCGTTACGTTCGGAAATTAGACCATGACAAACAAAAACTCTTTGACAGGAATACAAAAGCAGAGATTTTATTATGCTGACGTTTCTCTGGTGGTTGAGTGGCTCAGTTTTATAGAGCTGCTTATAATAAACAGGCAAAACATTTTGCTTTACAAAATTGCAGAAATTGAGCAGAACACCTGGATTCACAACTTGAACATGAAGCATGGTTAAGCTGCTTTTGTGTTTAAAAGCTATTATGTAGTTTGGTCCTGGGCTAATGGCTTTTAAAGGCTTTTAAAGAATCGCAGCGCTTACGTAATCAGGGAACTGTGCTTTTAATACGCTAAGCGTATATTACAGCTTAGCAGGGAATGTGTTCTTCACGTCACAATTCGCATCAAAAATTTGCTACAGTTGACTAATTGTGGTCAACTCCTGCTAAACTTTCACTGCGAAAACAGTGACTTAAAAATTTGATTTGCTTTTGCAGGAAAAACTGTGCTTTACTTGTGACAAACGTAGGCAGGGGGGACTAGTGTGCTTTAGTGTTAAAGTCGCGACTACAAATTATTATTTGAGTCGCGACTACTGTTTTTCTCTACTCCGTTATAATCGTGTCCACACATCGACTACAAAATTTGTCCCGATTACCTGTTTGGTGAACCAGTTGTGTTGCTTACTACTATTCGCACAATAATTTATATTGCCCTTGCGGCATAGCGGCACAAATCTTGAGAATCCGTACTTTATCTCGACAAGTGTCGTAGTTAGGTTTGAAGTGCGCATAGTCGAGTAGTAAATTTCACTAGTCACACCCATTCGCAACATAATTAATATTGCCCTTTGCTGCACATAGCGGTACAAATCTTGAGAATCCGTATTTTATCTCGACAAGTGTCGTAGTCAGGTTTGAGGTGCGACTAGTCGAGTAGTAAAATTCACTAGTCACCCATTCGCAACATAATTAATATTGCCTTTGCGGCACATAGCGGCACAAATCTTGAGAATCTGTATTTTATCTTGACAAGTGTCGTAGTTAGGGTTGAGGTGCGACTAGTCGAGTCATGATGGGAACTTGCTTAATGAAAAAGATTCAGTGCTCTGCAGTAGCATTGAATTCTGCGCTTATGTCAAGCGAAATAGACTGCTTATAGCAGGGATTTCTTTTGTTTGTGTGCTTCCAAGCTCGCACATTATTTTCCAAGCTTGCACATCACAGTAAGCGGAAAATGGTGATCGTAAGCGCAGACTTTGGTGGTCATGAGAACCATGTAATTTTTCCCTGTAAGTAGGTTTGGTAAGGCCTACACTTCAAACATGTAAAGTCAAAAAAGATTGTTAGTACATGAAGGGAAATCTTGTGAAACTGGTCCAATTTGACTCTGCTTCACTGCGTAAGCAAAGAATTGACACATCAGAAGCGCGGATATTATCGCTTACATAAAGCATATTTCACAGCTTAGCAGGGATATTTTTGCTTGTGCGCGGGGAAACTTGTCATATGTAATCTTTGCTTTGAACTAATTGCACAGATATTTCAGCGCCTGCACAGTAAGCAGAGAATGGTGGTTGTATAATAAACGGGCAGAGTTTGGTTGAGGCAGACACAGAGCCATAAAACTGGGCCGTGTTCTATAGGGGAAGTTATTGCTTGACATTTTATGACAGTTTTGGTCTCTGCGACGTACACATACAAATACAGAGTCAGATACAGACATTACGGTGCAGAAATCGTGCAATTGAAATGTCTCATAAGAGCGCCCCCTATCGGTAGGAGTAGGAAAATAAAGGATATCCTACAAATTATGTATGTGCTTTTGCCACGTAAAATAATATCAAATGGAAGCTTTAAGATGTTTAGCTTAATTCCTATCATAAAACATATTAAAATTATTTATTAATTAACCACCAGTGACCCTCATTTGCATATTAATTAGGAAATCTTTGCAGCATCATATCTCAAGAACTTCACGGCCGACTTTCAACTATTTGTTCTTAAAGACTCCTTGGGGGTTAGAGATAAATTTGAAAAAACTGTGACCTCAAGTTGATTTTACTTCCGCGTCAACCGGAAGTGTCACCATATCTCAAGAACTATACAACGATTTTTAAAATATTTTCAGTTATAAACTCCTTGGCCATAAAATATTAACTTTAAAAAACCGTGACCTCAAATTGACCCCTACTTCCTGGTCAACCGGAAGTGGGACCATATCTCAAGAACTATACAACAGAGTATCAATTTTTGTTCAGTTATAGACTCCTTGGGCATTAAAGATTAGTTTAATACAACTTTGACCCCATGTTGACCTTTACTTCCGGGTCAACCGGAAGTGAGCCCATATCTAAAAAAGTACAAAGCTAATGTTCAAACTTCAGTTATAGACTTTCTTACGGCAATAAATATTAGCTTTGGAAAACTGTGACCCCAAGTTGACCTCGATCTACTTCTGGGTCAACCGGAAGTGGGACTAAATATCAAGATCTACACAGCCGATTTTATAGACTCCTTGGCATTGCAGATTAATCTTTGGTAGCTGTGGGCCCATGTTGACCTTTACTTACGGGTCAACCGGAAAGTAAGACCTTATAACAAGAGCTACACAACTTTTTTGAAACCTTTTTTTCAGTTATATATTCCTTGGGCAATGAAGCACATAATCCAAGCAAAACAACAAGGAACAGCTTCGTGTTTGTTCACAAACACTTAATGTCTAGTTGTATTTGCTTTTCTGGTTTTTCTTTCATTTTTTTAAAACACTTACATATCTATGTAAATGTTTATATATGAACTATTTTTACTTGTAAATGTACCCTTGGCCTGCTTGGCCGCCAGTGCAGTTAATAAATCATAATAATAATATTAAAACTTACAGGCGACACACCAGACAATGGGACGTTCTGTTTAAGGCGCAGACCACAGCTTCGGTATTTGCGGCAGGTCCACCGGCTGGACTTTGGTCATCTGGCCACATAGACGGGGCTGTAATGGTACCGTTCTTTCCATCACAACAACTGTCAAAAGGCAAAAAATATATAACACATCAAGGGACAGTTTCTAATGTTTCGAGATATTTATTCAAAATTTTCGAGATAACCAGTAGACAGGAATTACAATCTAAGCTTGCCTGTTGCATTAATAAACCCTAAAGTTCCATTAACAATATGGAAACAATACACTTTCATTTAGGTGGGAATTACAATCTAAGCTTGCCTGTTGCATTAATAAACCCTAAAGTTCCATTAACAATATGGAAACAAAACACTTTCGTTTAGGTGGGAATTACAATCTAAGCTTGCCTGTTGCATTAATAAACCCTAAAGTTCCATTAACAATATGGAAACAAAACACTTTCGTTTAGGTGGGAATTACAATCTAAGCTTGCCTGTTGCATTAATAAACCCTAAAGTTCCATTAACAATATGGAAACAAAACACTTTCATTTAGGTGGTATAGAAAACGAGGGAATTTGACTTTTATATAGAGCAGGTTTGGCAGGAGATTTCCCAATAGCAAACTGTGTGCAAACCACAGACATAAAGTTCTTTATGTCTGTGGTGCAAACTACATCTGATAGCGCCCTCTGTTGAATCCTCCTCCTCCAGTCCATGTTTAATTCCAACATGGAGGACTGAATGTCCGGCGGAAAGAAATCCCTGGGACACCGGAGTACCAAAATGCCTACATCAAGCTAAACAAGCCTTTTTCTGTAGAAGATATTGAGAAACTTACTTTGTCGGAAGCTCCTCATCACATGTATCTATGATAACAAAGGCACTAATGGTCTGCACCAAAGCAAGCGTGCATACGAAGAGCACTGAATAAGAAAGCTTGGCCATTGTACTGTATTTTAAATCTAAATGAATAAAACAAAGAATTGAAAACACAATGAATCTCTTTATGATGTTTATACAATGTTTAATTGTACTGACTCCAACCTAAACCTTCCACTTGCTAAAGACCAAACCCACACCCAGAACAAATTTGTAAAGTATGTCATCCCTCGACCTGTCCTTACCAATATTTTAGGAATATATTACCATCGCTTGCCAATGCTTGCCCATGCCTTACAATAGCTTACGAAAGTTGCTAACGCTTACGCACGCTTTACCAACGTTACCAATGGCTACCAATGCTTACGGAAATCGACGGCGAATGAACGTCTTCGCAACATTCGCTGAAATTTCGAAAGCGCTTCCCAATGCTGCTTTCACACTGTTGCGAATAATATGCTAGCGAATGTGCTTACGAATGGAAATATTTTGACCATCGCCCAAACTTCGCAACATCCGCCGTGTCTCCGTAAGCGTAGCCTTGTCCAAGGCTCTTTACGCAAGCACCGGCCCGCTCTGAATTCACGAACTGCATAGATACTATACTATGTGATGTCCCCAGAGTTCATAAAATTAAATCATGAGTTACATGAGTTCATGTGCTCAAACAACTCGATCTTGCCATGGTAGGCGACCAAGTGGGGAACTGTAATGCTACTCTCACACTGGGGCGATTATCTTGCGAATATGAATGTTTAAAATTCGCGATGAATTCGCCCAAAAGTTGCGATTTGATAGTGAATAATGTTCTCGGTCATCCTTAAACCTCTCCTTTCCAATATTTTACGCATATAACGCACGCTTTACCAACAGTACCAATTGCTCACCAATGGCTTACCAAATGCTTGCGCAAATCGATGGCGAATTACCGTCTTCACAACGTTCACTGAATGTACGGAAGCGCTTCGTATTGCTGCTCTCACAGAGTGGCGAATGTTCTTGCGAACATGTATTTTACGAATGCTTACCAACGCTTGCCAATGCCTTTACGAACGTTGCAAACGCTTACGCACGCTTTACCAACGTTACCAATGCTTTTTACGAAAATCACGCCCAATGACCGTCTTCGCAACATTCGCTGAAATCAACAAAACCGGTTTGTAAATTGAGCGATCGACGTAAGGAGGTGGGGAATAATTTGTGAACGTTCCGAATTTGTTACCAACGCTAACGAAGACACGGCGAATGCTGCGAAGTTTGAGCGATTGTCGAATATGTCCTTCCGATAGCATACTCGCTAGCAAATTCGCCGTGTGAGAGCAGCATAAAGTGACCAATCTTCGTAAGGAGGTGGAGGATGACTTGTGAACGTAGTGAATTTGTGGTGAATCTTGCGAAGTTTGAGCGATTGTTAAATATTTCCGTTCGTAAGCACATTCGCTAGCATATTCACCCTAGTGTGAGAGTAGCATAGTAGTCCGCCAAATAGTTTCTAACATTTTACATGTAACATATTATGGTACAAACGTGTAATCATTCATTTTAAATTTCAGAACATGTAAATTGAAGAAAGGAAACTTATTAATGTGTAAAACTTATGTTCACATTCAGCCGGAGTTCGTCCTATTATATAACCCCCCCCCCCCCCCGACATCGGGCGAAAAAAATCACGTTCATCGCACTTGCACGCACTTACAACATACAAGTGAGTAAGGACACCGTACGTGACCAGCACGTGTATAAGTACGCAAGATGAGCGTACGTTGTAAGCACGTTGTACAAGTCACTTACAACGTGCGCAACGTACGATGCACGCAACCGCTCACGGCCAGGCGTGGCGTGCGGGCCACATACTTACACCTTGCGCAGACCGTGCGAGTGACGTGCGTTGACGTACTTCATCTCTGCTCTTGCCACTCCCTCCCCACGTTTTCAGAAAAAACGTGGCGGCCGTGGCCTCCCCAAAACACGTACGGACCAAAAAACGTACGGTGGGTTGTGACCGAGGCTTTTAAGTGAAGCGTTCTATCATCATTCATTTTAAACAGCGTAAGTTTCGTTAAAAAAAAATACCCAAACCCCGACGAAACTCTAGGGGGTGAAGGTACAATACCGACCCAGCTGAGTATTTGGTTGGAAGTCTTTTATATTTGAACAAACTTATAATGGTATATGCAAGCTGAACAATCATTTAAAGACACTGGACAGTAGCGGCAACTGTCAAAGACCAGTCTTCTCACTTGGTGTATCTCAACATTTATGATTGAAAATGAAAGAAAAAACACCCTTGTCACATGAAGCTGTGTGCTTCCAGATGCTTTATTTCGAGACCTGAAAATCTAATTCCGAGGTCTCGAAGTCAAGTTCGTGGAAAAGTACTTCTTTCTCAAAAACTACGTTATTTCAGAGGGAGCCGTTTCTCACAGTGTTTTATACTATCAACAGCTCCCCAATACCAAGTAAGGTTTTATGCTAATAATTATTTTGAGTAATCACCAATAGTGCCCAGTGACTTTAACCGGTGTTATAAAAAAAATATGCATATAGTTGAGGTTTTCCCGGCCAATTTCAGCAAAAATCATTCAATTTCATTAACATGCATTCGAATTCATGAATTTTCCCCTAATCCTCTCAAACTAGGATATCTTTTTAGCTATTAATGCATTCAATTTCGTTTTCATGCACACATTATTGCATTTTTCTCGTTCAGATTCGCTTCAGTCATTCTATTTCATTTATAGGTATTCAAGACTACACTTTGACCATTCTTAAGTTGAATTTCTACTACCAATTTGCAATTGATGCATTCAAATTAAGACCCACCGAAGCGAACATTATTTTGCTGCTAGTTTGAGTTTTCTTTTTCATTTATGTGCAACGAGTTTCAACTTCTTTGCACTCAAATTAAACATAAGTTATGGCTTTATGAGTTAACTGGAAATTAAAGCTCCTTTACTAGCACAGCATAGTTGTCCTGTATAGGTGTTTCCTGACTAAACATTATAATTATATTGCTTTTTGTCTCATTTGAAATAATTGTTCCTTTTGCTTTGTTCCCCTTAAAGTTTAAGCCTGTATCCGATATTAACTTTGAAATGAAAACTAAATCTTTTGCTTTAGCCGTGAGATTTTGTTGCACTGGTATTTATGTTCTTGTCTTTGTTTCTGCTGATGTCCGGAACATGTAAAATTAGAGGTTTCAACTTTTTTTAACGAAACAAAAAGCTTAAAATTATAAGGGGTCGTTATCAAATTTAAAAACAAATTAATCCCAATGTTGTCTTGCTCTGTATACCGACCACGGCCAGCCATTTTTTATTCAAAACCGTTGGGCTTAAAAGTCAAACCAGTGCAGAAATGAGTTTTCCCTGGAAATATCTGCCTCTATATAGGCAGCAACGAATGAGCACGTAACATAGAGTTTGAATTTGAATGCAAACATTTGGAAAATGTTTGCCCATTAGTGAAATTGAATGGTTGACCAGCTCTTGCTGCTGGCTTTTTACGAAATTGAATGAGTCTTGCGACCTGATGAATTTGAATGATTTTATTTGACCAGTGAATAACTGTTGAAATTGAATAACTCTTTTTGACTCTTGAATGCTGATCCAAAGTGCATTCATTTTCAAAACGAAAATGAATGATCCAGGAGTTAAAATGGATGGATTTTTTGCTGAAATTGGCCGGGAAAACCTTAAAATGAATGGATTTTTGTTGAAATTGACCGAGAAAACCTATATTGACTGGTTTTCCCGGCCAATTTCAGCAAACATCCATTCATAGGTTTTCCCGGTCAATTTCAACAAAAATCCATTCATTTTGACTTTGAATCAGCATTCAAGAGTCAAAAGGAGTTATTCAATTTCAACAGTTAAGCATTCACTGGTCAAATTAAATCATTCAAGACTCAATCATTTCGTTACAGCCAGCAGCTAGAGCTGGTCAACCATTCATTTTCATTAATGGGCAAACATTTTCCAAATGTTTGCATTCAAATTAAAATTCTTCGTTAGGCCTATGTGCTTATACTCATTCGTTGCTGCCTATGTTGGACAAATAACTCATGAAAAATACGTCAGATGGTATAACCCTAGCCAGACCTACATGCCAAGATGTCTTGCACGTCAGATCATTGAAGGTTTAAGAAGAAGAAGATGGAGACAAACATAACCCAGAACAGTAAAACAAATAGGAACAAATGTACAACAAACAAAGAAAGAACATGTTAAAAAAAACAGGTAAACATTGAGTTTAACTAATTTGTAAATTTGAGAACGAACCCTGATAGGTTTCAGCTTTGTGTTTCCGTAAACAAAACTTGTTAACAAAGAAAAGAACCTGTGTTAAAAAAAACAAAAACAAAACAGGATAACATTGAGTTTAACTTATTTGTAAATTTGAGAACAAACCCTTATGATTTTAAGCTTTGTGTTTCCCCAAAAAAGACTCGTTAATTTATTGTTTGACAAGTTCTGGACATAGCAAAAACAAAGGCATTCATTTCAATTTCATTTCAATGTTATCGGATATAGGCTTTAACTTTTAGGGTAACACGGCAAAGCAAAAGGAATAATTATAGGTTTTCTCGGTCAAATTCGGCAAATGAGCAGTCAATTTAATTTTCATGCGTTCGAATTAAAGCTATTTTGCCTCTCCGGTTTTTACTGCGTTTCAAATTCAGAATTCGGTCATTCAATTTCGTTTTGAGGCATTCAAGTTCCTATCGCACCCATTCTTTTTCATGACACACAATCATCATTCAATTTAGCAAAGCTGGTTCAACTAGAGATTTTGCTGATTTAATCATTTTCAATTTCGTAAAGAGGCAATCAATTTCGCTCACCGAGGATTCAAATAAGTACGACTAAAGAAATACGAATAAACAGATAAACTGTATAAGGCAAACCGTTTCGTACTTTTAAATCGAACCTCCTTATTTTCTTTATAATATGTTTCCAGTAGACTTTACCTTAGGCCCAATAAGGGTAGTTTTCTTCTTTATTTTTTTGGGAGACCTTCAATGATTAACTGACCAAGACCTGACATTTGAATGTGTTTGAATGTTTTTTTTTTTTTTTTTTTTTAAATGTTTTTCCAGTTGTTGGTTTTTGTAAATATTCACCAACCATCTGTTGGCGGGTCAGACATCTTGGCATATTATGTTCAAGAGTTCCAACAAATTAACCGCATGCCTTTAACATTCGTGTAAGGAAACAAGTTAACCAAGCGTTTTTAAGACTGCACAAATATCAGAATTGACTGCCTCAAAAACACTTTTTGAATTTGAATGCAGCTTCGATGAATTGTTAAATTGAATGATTATTTTGTTAAATCGAATGACGTAAAAGCAGATTTGACTAGTCTAAAAATGAAATCGAATGACCCTTTTTTAGTAGCGATAGATTTCGTGCGAAATAGAATAGGCTGGTGGTTAAATTGGCTGCTCATTTTCCGAAATTGACCGAGAAAACCTATTACAATTAAGAAAACAAAATGATGTAAATAATGTAAAGTACATGGAAACACCTAGGAAAACATCTGTGTTAGTAAAGAAGCTCTAATTTCCAGTTTACTCATGTCATAAAGCAATTATAAGTCATTTTTAATTTCAATGCAAAGAAGTTCAAATTCGTTGCACATACAGGAAAAAGAAATCTCAAACTAGCAGCAAAACCATGTTCGCTTCGGTGGGTCTTAATTTGAATACATCAATTGTAGAAATTAAACTTAAGAATGGTCAGAGTAAAGTCTTGAATGACTGAAGCGAATCTGAACGATCAAAATGTAATGTTGTGTGCACGAAAACGAAATTGAATGCTTTAAGAGCTCAAAAGAAACCCTAGTTTGAGAGGATTAGGGGAAACTGCGTGAATTTGAATGCATGTTAATGAAAATGAGTGATTTTTTGCTGAAATTGGCCGGGAAAACCTTTAACTTACCTTGGGCTAGCTGTCTTGCTCTCTCCGAGATAAATGCTGAATTTGATTATTTGAGCGGTACGTCTGCCCCTTTTAGTCCAGTACAGGCTCAGACCTCGCACAAAAGACACCACCGTCCCTTCGGATTCTCAAGTGTGATTGGTTAACAACGAAGTGACGTCAAGGCCAGGGCACTTTACATTTGGAACTAGTGGTCGGAAATGTTGGCATACTGCGTAATAGGGCTACTTTCTTTTACCATTGCAAAGTGCCACTTCCTGCTCAGATTTGTTTTCATTCGTTCCATTTTTAGTGACACGCGCCAACAGTGTTGACTTAAAATTGACACAAATTTGTAAACTCATGATTTAGTTTTTAGTTGATGAACTACCTCCATTTCGAACCGTGTTGAAACCTATAGCCGGGTCCTCTCCGATTCAGCCTCGCTTCTTTTCGACACGGATCAGAGATTCACGCCGAAACGTGCAGTATCGATCCGGATTGAGATTTTCACCAGGGTTGATTTCAATCCGGCTAGAGCATGCTACCCGGATCAATCCGGATCGAAGTCGGCTTGAAATATTTACAGTGTGAAACGGGTTGAACAAAACCTCCGGTTCGGTACAAGTTCTGACCCTGATATTTTGGACAGTGTGAAAATGCCTATAAAGAGAAAGAGAAGAACCGGTGGACAAAAATGTCACCTTAAAGACAGTGGACACTATTGGTAATTGTCAAAGACAAGTCTTCTCACTGTATGTAGCTACATGGTTGAACTGCAGATCCTTTAAAGGCAGTGGACACTGTTGGTAATTGTCAAAGACTAGCCTTCACAGTTGGTGTATCTCAACATATGCATAAAATAACAAACCTATGAGAATTTGAGCTCAATCGGTCATCGAACTTGCGAGATATGAATGAAAGAAAAAAACACCCTTGTCACACGAAGGTGTGTGCGTTTAGATGGTTGATTTCGAGACCTCAAGTTCTAAATCTGAGGTATCGAAATCAAATTCGTGGAAAATTACTTCTTTCTCGAAAACTATGGCACATCAGAGGGTGCCATTTCTCACAATGTTTTATACTATCAACCTCTCCCTATTACTCGTCATCAAGAAAGGTTTTATGCTAATAATTATTTTGAGTAATTACCAATAGTGTCCACTGCCTTTAAGAGGATCAGTGGCATTCAGACACCAACAGGACACATGCCACTGTGCCCCCGGCCCAGTTACACTACTGGTTCTCTCATTTAAAGACACTGAACACTTTTTGGTAATTGTCAAAGACCAGTCTTCTCACTTGGTGTATCTCAACATATGCATAAAATAACAAACCTGTGAAAATTTGAGCTCAATTGGTCGCCAAAGTTGCGAGAAAATAATGAAGAAAAAAACACCCTTGTCACACGAAGTTGTGTGCTTTTAGATGGTTGATTTCGAGACTTCAAATTCTAAATCTGAGGTCTCGAAAACAATATGTCACTTCAGAGAGAGCCGTTTCTCACAATAGTTTATACTACCACCCTCTCCCCATTACTCGTCACCAAATAAGGTTTTATGCTAACAATTATTATGAGTAATTACCAAAAGTGTCCACTGCCTTTAAAGATCAGGAATTCGCTTTGCTTTGATGTTCAACAACTCTGCGTTTGGGTTTGGGTGGAGTTGGCAGTGGTTGAGTAGGGTGTTTAGGAAAGTATAAAGAAAGAAAGAAAGTACGAAGTCTGTGCCTTTGAGCGCTACAGTTTATTGATGGAGATATGTTAATCATTGTACCTGTTTACAGAAGTTCTACCAGGCTTCTATGAATGTGGCTTTGTTAATAAGCTTTTAATGTAGGGAGTTTCTCGAATAACCTATGTGACCTTTATTCAGTGGAATTTTTTAGGGGTTTGTACCAGAAAAGTGTCCATACAAATAATGCACTCTTTAAGTCCTGGTCTTCAAAGCTGGTCATGGTACGGTGCTGGTCAACAAAACATAAATACACACAATACACACCGAACGATAAAGCAAAGGAGCAACCAAAATAACATAAGAACAATACGGCAGTCGCGGGACGTTGGTCGAGTGGGCAGGGCTTGGGTTCGGGGCAGAGGTCCTTTCTCGATGGAGAGACTTAGTAGTTATGAATCTCCGTCCACACCGGATGCCGTTGCGGGAAAATACATCAATTGTAGAAATTAAACTTAAGAATGGTCAGAGTAAAGTCTTGAATGACTGAAGCGAATCTGAACGATCAAAATGTAATGTTGTGTGCACGAAAACGAAATTGAATGCTTTAAGAGCTCAAAAGAAACCCTAGTTTGAGAGGATTAGGGGAAACTGCGTGAATTTGAATGCATGTTAATGAAAATGAGTGATTTTTTGCTGAAATTGGCCGGGAAAACCTTTAACTTACCTTGGGCTAGCTGTCTTGCTCTCTCCGAGATAAATGCTGAATTTGATTATTTGAGCGGTACGTCTGCCCCTTTTAGTCCAGTACAGGCTCAGACCTCGCACAAAAGACACCACCGTCCCTTCGGATTCTCAAGTGTGATTGGTTAACAACGAAGTGACGTCAAGGCCAGGGCACTTTACATTTGGAACTAGTGGTCGGAAATGTTGGCATACTGCGTAATAGGGCTACTTTCTTTTACCATTGCAAAGTGCCACTTCCTGCTCAGATTTGTTTTCATTCGTTCCATTTTTAGTGACACGCGCCAACAGTGTTGACTTAAAATTGACACAAATTTGTAAACTCATGATTTAGTTTTTAGTTGATGAACTACCTCCATTTCGAACCGTGTTGAAACCTATAGCCGGGTCCTCTCCGATTCAGCCTCGCTTCTTTTCGACACGGATCAGAGATTCACGCCGAAACGTGCAGTATCGATCCGGATTGAGATTTTCACCAGGGTTGATTTCAATCCGGCTAGAGCATGCTACCCGGATCAATCCGGATCGAAGTCGGCTTGAAATATTTACAGTGTGAAACGGGTTGAACAAAACCTCCGGTTCGGTACAAGTTCTGACCCTGATATTTTGGACAGTGTGAAAATGCCTATAAAGAGAAAGAGAAGAACTGGTGGACAAAAATGTCACCTTAAAGACAGTGGACACTATTGGTAATTGTCAAAGACAAGTCTTCTCACTGTATGTAGCTACATGGTTGAACTGCAGATCCTTTAAAGGCAGTGGACACTGTTGGTAATTGTCAAAGACTAGCCTTCACAGTTGGTGTATCTCAACATATGCATAAAATAACAAACCTATGAGAATTTGAGCTCAATCGGTCATCGAACTTGCGAGATATGAATGAAAGAAAAAAACACCCTTGTCACACGAAGGTGTGTGCGTTTAGATGGTTGATTTCGAGACCTCAAGTTCTAAATCTGAGGTATCGAAATCAAATTCGTGGAAAATTACTTCTTTCTCGAAAACTATGGCACATCAGAGGGTGCCATTTCTCACAATGTTTTATACTATCAACCTCTCCCTATTACTCGTCATCAAGAAAGGTTTTATGCTAATAATTATTTTGAGTAATTACCAATAGTGTCCACTGCCTTTAAGAGGATCAGTGGCATTCAGACACCAACAGGACACATGCCACTGTGCCCCCGGCCCAGTTACACTACTGGTTTTCTCATTTAAAGACACTGAACACTTTTTGGTAATTGTCAAAGACCAGTCTTCTCACTTGGTGTATCTCAACATATGCATAAAATAACAAACCTGTGAAAATTTGAGCTCAATTGGTCGCCAAAGTTGCGAGAAAATAATGAAGAAAAAAACACCCTTGTCACACGAAGTTGTGTGCTTTTAGATGGTTGATTTCGAGACTTCAAATTCTAAATCTGAGGTCTCGAAAACAATATGTCACTTCAGAGAGAGCCGTTTCTCACAATAGTTTATACTACCACCCTCTCCCCATTACTCGTCACCAAATAAGGTTTTATGCTAACAATTATTATGAGTAATTACCAAAAGTGTCCACTGCCTTTAAAGATCAGGAATTCGCTTTGCTTTGATGTTCAACAACTCTGCGTTTGGGTTTGGGTGGAGTTGGCAGTGGTTGAGTAGGGTGTTTAGGGGATGGGTTGAATTGGCAGAGGTTATGTACGGTGGGCAGGGGTAGGGTTGGGTGGGCAGGGGCTGGGTTGGGTGAGCAGAGGTAGGCTGTCCGGGTGGGCAGGGCTTGGGTTCGGGGCAGGGCCATGGGTTCGGGGCAGGGGTTATTATGTACGGTGGGCAGGGGTTATTATGTACGCTGGGCAGGGGATGGGTTTTATTATTTATTTATTTATTTTATTTTAAATCTTCGGACATAATTCTTTGTTGGCAGGGGCCGTCCAGGGTAAGGCAAACGTTTTAAAAACTGTCATCAAAGCGATGTGCCCTCCCCTCCCTCCTAGCCGCACTCAAACCTGTTACACATTTGTATTATTTTATTCAGCAGCCGTGAGATTTTAGGTGGTTACAAACAACAGTAACTGTTCACTGGCTCTATTTCACTGTAATATATAATAACATTTATTTTTTACACAATGCCTGAAGGCCACTTCAAGGTTTGGGCTACAATTTGTTTTCCCGTTTCACCCTACTCCTTGGGCTGAAACAGGGTTACCCCTTTTACAGTTGATTCGGATGTAGGCTTGGGTATTATCAATCCGAAGCCTGGCCGGTAGAAAGCACGACCCGATCCCCAATTTTACGTAGCAAGTGTCACGACCGAGATTCGAACCCACACTCTTCTGATCAAACAACAGAGCTTGAATCCGGTGCTCTTGGTCGCCAGGCCATTACACGCCACAGTTGCAATATTTATAGTTTATAGTTTATAAATAAGCCTACCTTTTAAACGCATACATTTTACTCTGGACTTCTTTAGTTGTAAATTGTTATATCACAAACTTACTAAGTTGAACTTATTTAATACTCATTTTCCATTTTAGTCTGGTATATCTAAATCTCCCTCTAAATATCGGGTGCTTTTCAATTTCCCCCTTACTTGGCCCCATGAGGAAAGTATAAAGAAAGAAAGAAAGTACGAAGTCTGTGCCTTTGAGCGCTACAGTTTATTGATGGAGATATGTTAATCATTGTACCTGTTTACAGAAGTTCTACCAGGCTTCTATGAATGTGGCTTTGTTAATAAGCTTTTAATGTAGGGAGTTTCTCGAATAACCTATGTGACCTTTATTCAGTGGAATTTTTTAGGGGTTTGTACCAGAAAAGTGTCCATACAAATAATGCACTCTTTAAGTCCTGGTCTTCAAAGCTGGTCATGGTACGGTGCTGGTCAACAAAACATAAATACACACAATACACACCGAACGATAAAGCAAAGGAGCAACCAAAATAACATAAGAACAATACGGCAGTCGCGGGACGTTGGTCGAGTGGGCAGGGCTTGGGTTCGGGGCAGAGGTCCTTTCTCGATGGAGAGACTTAGTAGTTATGAATCTCCGTCCACACCGGATGCCGTTGCGGGAAAAGAACGCTAGCCAGCGCTCTCTATGTACATTTGTTATAAGCGTACATACAGGTTGCAGTACATACACATAATATATACAATGTACATGTAAATCGAAACGTTTGTGGTTGTGTGTGACCGCGCAACACCAATGGTCTTTGACACCAAGACTAGTATTATGGCTATAAGCATGCTATAACCAACCCACAACAACTGGACGGTATCAATGGTTGATTCATTTGCATTACGATTGTCTGTGTCATCTTGAAAGTCTAACCGAATAGCAGTCAAGGAACGAATCCAATATTAAACTCTGTGATTCGTTTACAAATGCCTTAATAGTCTAGGCCCAGCATTTTTAAAATCGTGCTTGGTTTAGTACACCCCAGGAAGAGTCGGCTTTCGGTCATCAAACCGGTCTTATTGAAAACAAGATAAATCACAGATCTCTTGCTTCAGCTGCTAAAAATCCTTCTCTTTTTCCGCCCATAAACTTTGGAGTAGTCTCCCCGCACCCCCCCCCCCCCCCCCCCCAAACACCCAACAGCTCTGCGCTTTGCTGATTCACTTCTATTTTAAACTAGCATCTGAGGAATCACACCCGGTTCCCACAATGATTGTTTGGTTGTGTATGATTTTTATTTGCAAGTTGTTTCATCGTTTCCTTGTCTCTTTCTTCACCAACTGCTGTGGTCTTGATGAAATGGCAGTATATAAAAAAAAATGGTATGTATGCATGTATGTTTGTTAAAATATCTATGTAAAAGATTTGTACAGCTTTGAAAGTATGAATTTATATTTCTTAAATATCTTAATGTTTCATTAGGGTTCTTGTTTGATAGGTCAACTAGCTCTCCAAGCTAAAATGTACGGAGAGTGGTGCGTATGGCATCATGAATGTCAACTTATTTGGAAAGTGATTCACCTAATAAATGATGAGTGTGAAACCTTATAACCCTCATCCCAAATCAACCCAAACCACTAGCCTAGCCCCCAACCCAAACCCTATGCCCACCCAAAACCCTAGCCATCACCCCAAAACCTAGCCATCACCCCACACCCTAACCCCACCCCAAACCCTAGCCATCAGCCCAACCCTAGACCCTACCCAAACCCTAACCCCACCCAAAACCCTAGCCATCACCCCAACCCTAACCCCACCCCAAACCCTAGCCATCTGCCCAAACCATAGCCACACCCAAAGCCCTAACCCCACCCAAAACCCTAGCCATCACCCCAAACTCTAACCCCACCCAAACCCTAGCCCAACCCAAAACCCTAGCCATCACCCTAAAAACTAGCCATCAGCCCCAACCCTACCCCCACCCCAAACTCTACTACCCCACCCCAAACCTTACCCCCACCTGAACACAAGGTAAGATAATACCCATTGGAATGATGGTCTTTGGTTAAACATGAATCCAATGCGAACGCGGCTTTACTGTCCCGGTCTATATACAGGTTACCGGTTTTGGGTAACTCGGCTGCTTGTACTAGTTCGTATTCACCATCTGCCCCTTTCACTATGTCCTACTTACGTTCAACATAAAGACTAAACCGTAGTGTCGGAAATGAAAATCACAGTCATTTGCCCCTCATCAGAATGCACGCTTTGCAGCCAAAGAGCACAAGAGTGTCTGTATAGTATAACGAGGCAACTAATACTAAAATCTGCTACCTTGCTCTGAACATTAATTAGGTATAAATTATTATGTGTCTATAGCGTTTAAAGTGTTATACTTATACTTATACTTATGTGTTGCTGTTTATGAATTTGATTATCAGCTTCAATGTTCATAAGATAGAATTATTACATTCGGAATTGAGTTTAATGTTTTAAGGTATTGTGGATCACAAAGTTAAGTATGCCTTCAATGGAAACATTTAATACTATTAAGTACTTTTAATGCAAAAGGTTTAAACTTTTAAACATTGTTTTACTTTAAATGTCTTTATATATTTACATGTGTACGTTATGAATGGGAAAACAGAAAATTACACAAGAAAACTCGGTTTAGAATTGACTCATTTTTATACATCAAATCCTTGTCAATAATATTAACACAAAAGCTTTTTTCAAAAAAGTCTCTGGACAAAATTAAATAATTATTTGAATAATTAATTGAAGTTCTATGTGAAGCCAAGCTGGCTAAACTTTTGATCTTATTTCGATATCAAGGTATAACATTGGCAGGATGTATGAGTCAACAAAAACCTGTCGGACCTCAACATTTCAATCGGTCGTCATTTTAAAATCTACTTGTTAAAAATGTACTTTGGATCAGTTTGAGTTTATTTACACAATGAAGAATGATACAAACACTAACAATGCTGGAACATAATATTTAACGAAAAGATATCAGCGTGTTAGAAAATATTTGAACTTTTTGTCAATAACTCAAAGGGTCAGAGCAACGTTTTGTTCCACTGGAGGTTTTAGAACTAATTCCGTAATTTGGTTTTGTTGTCACATGCTTTGTCTAGTAAAACCTTTTCGTTCCGTTTTAGGCAGTCCACAAGCTGACTTGTAGTGTGAACTTTAACCCTACCATGATTATATGTGGGAGGGGCACATTTTAAACTTGGTTAATTATTTTGTTGTAAGTCATTTTAGTATAAAAATTTACTGCCACTAAAAAAAACACCTGCAAAACACAGTCACTATGTGGTTTATAGACATGGATTTGTACATGGAACAACTTTAATGTAATCCAATGTGATATTTAAAATGGGACAGAAATGATAAGTTTTTACAATGGAACTTCAACTCTGAGCAAAATTGTTTCACATAATCTCCCTAAGATAACGGTCATCATTGTCTAAAAGTCTAAAGCAAACTTTTGAAATTCTGACCTTATCACATTTTCAACCAAAAATCGTACTAAAGTTGGCTTTTTTATTCTATAACAAGCCTGCCAAAAGACAAAATAACATGTCAATTTATTCTGCAGAATACTTAAAAGTACATTGTACATAATACATGCATAATTATTAAAGCATATGTTACGTGTGATTACATCACATATACCATTAATTACGTTCAACCAGTATGTCCAACCCACGCTGTCCTAACCGTTACCTCCAACCCATTGTGTCCAACCAAGATGTCCGACCTAACACATTTTATGCCCCGATAAATGTTGCACTTCATATTCATTTGTTTTGTTAACTCCAATTGTCCGACAGGTTTTGTCGGTACAATTTTCATGCACTATCAGCGATTTGAAGCACATCCCACCACGGATCAACCCTTGACAAGTAGGCATAGGCCGACAGCAAACTGCTGGCAAGAGGTAGCCGGGCAGAATTAGTTACAGTATCTTACAAAAACTATTATGAATCCATCTTTATCTTGAGGACATGGTACTGCCTCAAATCTGCAACGAAAACATTGAAGAAACAGTTCACCAAACTGTGCCCAATTTCATAAAGCTGTTAAAAGCAGAAAATACTGCTCGACTAATTATTTCTTTGCCTAGCAAAAATTAAGTGGGGCACCAGCCACAGCAAAGAAAACTTAACGTAATTTTGGCTGTTAACCTGTTTTTGCTAATCAATACTATTCTGTGCTTAGCAGGTTGTTGTGCTTGCAGGCTTTTTTAATTTGGGCCCCGTTTACTGACTTGTAAACCATCTCTAATTGCAGACTCAACGCATTGCGGTCAAACATAATGTTCTATCTCACCTCCCCAGATTTACATCTTCACCATTTTAATTCAAAGTTTTTAATTTTAATGTTTGAGTTTCTGTGAAAAGGTACAAGATATTCAAGTGGTTGAGAAACAATATTTTGTTTGGCGAGAACGAGGAGAAAGGCTTCCACCTTTAAAACATATTTTGTGTCAGACCTTGTACATAATTCAATGGGAGATTTAGGAACGCTAGGTGGCAGCAGACTTACCAGGTAAATTTTCATTACTTACATAGTATTGAGCCTGCGCACCTCGCCGAGAACAATGGAATTTTAAACCTGGTAAGTCTTCTGTCACCAAGCGTCCCAAATGTTCTCTATTGCTAGTTCGCGGTGTTGGTTCACAGTAAGCTGGTCCGCGGTTAGCTGGTTTGACATTAGCTGGTTCGCGGTTAGCTGGTTTGATATTAGCTGGTTCGCGGTTAGCTGGTTTGATATTAGCTGGTTCGCGGTTAGCTGGTTTGTGATTAGCTGGTTCGCGGTTAGCTGGTTTGATATTAGCTGGTTCGCGGTTAGCTGGTTTGAGATTAGATGGTTCGCGGTTAGCTGGTTTGAGATTAGATGGTTCGCGGTTAGCTGGTTTGAGATTAGCTGGTTCGCGGTTAGCTGGTTTGAGATTAGCTGGTTCGCGGTTAGCTGGTTTGAGATTAGCTGGTTTGATATCAGCTGGTTCGCGGTTAGCTGGTTTGATATTAGCTGGTTCGCGGTAAGCTGGATTGAGGTTAACTGGCTCGCGGTTGGCACCCATTTCACATTTTCAAAACAAATTATAACATATAGAAAGACTAAGTTCCAAAGGTTTTTCTAAAGTTTTGGATGACATTATGGCCTACGCCACACAGGTCAATACAAACAATAATAACACCCTCTGGTATCAGGATATCCAACAAACACCCAGTCAATTGAAGTCATATTATTCAAACATCAATGCATACTTATAACTTTTTCATTTTTAAAATTTGCACACTTTTTACATTAAAAACAAGGTGATTACGTTTACAAAATATACTTTTTAAACATGCCAGGTTTAAATTCGCAATTGAGATTCCGTAGGACTTAATCGTCTCTTTCATAAGGCGTTTAAAATCCAACAACAACAAAAACAGCAACAATAATAAAACAAAACAAACAACAACAACAACAACAACGAATCCGAAGAGAACAAAATTACTGGCCACAAAAAGGATTGATTAACTGAAGTCGAAGTCTTGCAGGCCGCATTTCATACACATTTTATTATAAATTACGATCATTTTCAAAGAATACAAATTTGAAATTTACAAAAAGCCGTTTTAGACCGATGAAAAATGTATTGATGGTCTGGTTAAACAAATAAAAGGAAAATCACAAACAAACAAACGTCGGAATCATCTTTGGATACCTAAACTAAAAAATATAACTTTTTAAATAACAATAAAGCAAAATTAATGAGGAGAACTTATACAAAAAAGAATAATGAATGAATTTGACAAAACCATTGGGTGCTTCGAAAAAATATACACATTTACAAATGTAAGTATAGTGCAAGTTAACAGTCAGCATAATGCACGATACATTAATACTATTTACATAAAGCGGTTCCAGAACTTGTTGTTGGTGCCTTAATTTTAACTAAATTAATTTTCAAACCTGATCCCTGTTTTAGTAGTATACATTATGCTTATTCATTGTCAAGTATTTGAAGTTTGCTGTGAAGGATGATTCGGTAATGCAATTATAACAGTCTCATGACATGTACTCAGTCAGGCACTTGGCTCACAATCGAGTTATGAGCCAAGTTACATTGTCTTATTAGAGCTTTAGTCTGGTGACCAGTGCATGATCGGGTATTACGTCTTTGGAACAGTTTCCTTTGGGTTAGTAATAATGTGCGTTTGTTGAGCTCAACAAACGATGATATGGATGTATACTACAGGCATGGCATTATCCCCTTTGCAATGATGCCCAATTAATCACCAGTTTATGCGTGCGTTCGATTAGCTTCCCTGGGTCGACCCCGCGGTACTCATTCGGGTGGGCCCCTGACCGCGAAGAGTGTTATGTCACACTAGCCCTCTCGTGGTGACGACATGCACCTCGGGCCTGCCCCAAGTGACCCGTTCCACGAGCAGGGCACTGTAGCCCGGGTGAGCCCCTGGAATGACGTCGAAGCTATTTGAACGTACCGGGGGCAGACCGGGGTCCGCCATGGGAAGCTAATCGAACGCACCCTATGTATCGGTCTATGACGTAACACTCTTCGCTGTCCAGTGATTGTGTTGACTTTTCGTCATGACCTTGGTTGTCTATTTAGGCTTTCTAAATTCCTAACCATACAAGTCAATGGGCACATAAACTAGGCACATTTTATAGAATAGGATACTCATGAACAGTATTGTATACCACCAATACTATTATGGCTGTAGTGAGATACAATGAAGTCACCATTACTTTATATAGCATGTACAGTTGTGGTAACTACGGCAGTGGTTATAGCTTTCACATACTCGACTTCCATTTTATCCACATCTGCTTTTCCGCTAAAACATCGAATCTTGACTAGTCCTTTTCATAAAACAATATATACACCGACTCAAGAACAAGAAGCGACGAATGATTCTTTATAATATACAATATCATAAATTACAAATGTTCACATTCTGCGGTCCTTTCCCAATACTTTTCTCATACAACGTTGTAAGAATACTGCTTTACGGTTTATATGCAGCCTCTCGGCCAAAGTCATTGTCTTTTTCCTGTGTTCATTTTATCCAATGTGAAATCTTTCGAAAGAGAAAAAATCAAACACTCGTTCACCAAACAAACCGCTTCCCTATCATGACAGTAGATCCTGGTCAACTGTAAGGGCGCCCTCTTTTGAAATATACGTGTTTGGGATGACTTTTCACCCTCAGTTTCTTATACTTGAAACAAGTATTCATAGTCTCACCGGGTCTCTTCGGCGTACAAAATCTCACGAAGAGTCTGCGTCATTAACTTGATAAGTACTTCGGGGAGGGATCTGCATCGTTTCCACGGCAACATTACACAGTTCACTTAATAACTGTCTTATTGAGGCAGACTCTATCAAGAATCAGCATACCTTCTTCGTTGTAACCCTGGCACTCCTATAGGCCAGCGTTTGCTTTCCAAAACTGCTGACATAAACATCGAAGACGTACGTGGTACCCGGTGTTAGCCCGGTAACCGTTTCCGTGAGTACATCCCTCTCTGTATCAGGTCCACTAACAGGTCGGCAAATCACCTTTTCAGTTCTCTTTCTCATGTCTGGTTCGTGGCACTGCGTATTTCCCTCACGATTACTCTTCTTAGATCGCTTCTTCTGCCTATCTTCGCGTTTGTACAGGCAGTACTGCGATACCTCTTTCGTGCTAAGCCAAGCCAGAGTGATGGAATCACACTGTCGCAGATTTTCAAAGACTTTTATCCGTTTGTCAACAGGCAATTGGGGAAACGGGTATTTGTTTGGTCTCGTCGTGGCGAAGATTCTGAAGTGCGTAGACCCTCTGCGCAAACTCTTCACTTTGACCTGTATGTCGCCCGTTACTTCACGTACGCGGAAATCTTTCAGATCTCGGATGTTAGAACTTCTTATTTTGGTTCCATCTCGCCACAACTCAGCCGTGATGGATTCAGTGCAGGGTTGGACGGTGACCAGGACGTCCTTGACCGTCTCACCGACACTAAAGTTGAATGTTTTAACAGGAGACGACCGACGAACTGACGATGTCCGTAGGTTACCATCCTTGAGGGCAATGTACTTTCTTGTGGCTGGCCCTGGTCTTGTAATGATGGAGGTCCCTGTATAAGCAATACTCCTGTTATTGGTCTCGTCTACCGCGAAAAGGTCAAAGTAATAGCGCTGAGCCGGTTCCAAGTTGGTGAATGTGTGCAGTGTCTTCTTTCCTACACATTCCACAATGATATCATCTTCCTCCCCATTGTCTCTATCCCGACCTCCTTTATCTCGTTTACGATCTCGGCGATATTCATCTCTCTTGGTTTTCTCGTTCTCGAAGCCAAATCCTGTATTGGGAGGACGAGCTGGAGGAGCATCCCCATACAAACATGATTGCACACTGCACCATGTATGGTAATTACGCCTTGGATTGAGTGCAACACAATACACGATGGGCTCTCGATAGATCACGTCAGAGGGGCTTGGTTTCCAAGCTAATGACACCTTATTCTTCCTAAATGAAGTGATGTCAAGCCGTGGGTCGGTGGGCAACTCTGGGTACAAGTGGTCTGAATCCGGGGTCGTGGTGGCATAGATTTGCACACTCGTGCTCTTCTCTAAACTGTGGATCTCCAGGGTGTAAATTCCAGCTGGAGAGTTGTAGGTGACGTATGTGCTGACGTCATACCCAGTGTAGGTCTTCACCACAGTACCAACCTTTGCGTTTGGATGTCGGCGAGGGCGCTGTTCACTCAATTGATCGTCACCTGTAGAAAAAAAAACACGTTCAATTAATGAACCATTGATGTAATAAGAGATCACATTGTTATAATGTTCGTATTTGCACACCGATCGTGCTAACCTGTTACGCAGTAATAGGCAAGAATAAGACTGGGAGTATAAGAACAAGAACGACGGCAACAGCAAGTAATGAGAACGAAGTAAAACCCACACAAATTAACATGGGGAATATCGATAGCACAGAGATAATGAACGAAAACGACTACAAACGACAACAAGAACATACAAAAGATGGGGAAGTAGAGGATGAAACTGAACAGTTGATGAGAAGACCAACATTACTTCAAGTTGTTGTTTTCTTTAGGACAAAGGGGTGGTTGGCTCTTAAATAAAGGCACTGGACACCTTTGGTTATTGTCAAAGACCAGTATTCTCACTTGCTGTATCCCAATAAACATACAAAAATAAAATGACAAAAAGAGCTTCAGGTCTGAAGTCTTTTAACATATCGGGTAGGAAATGTACCTCTTTCTCAAAAACTACTTTACTTCAGAGGGAGCCGCTTCTCACAATTATTTTGTTTTGTTTTGTTTTATATCAACAGCCCTCCATTGCTCGTTACCAAGTTATTTTTGTATGATAACAAATATTTTTAAGTAATTACCAATAGTGTCCAGTGCCTTTAAATTGACATGTATTGATCTCGCTTAAAATTTTCTGTATAAAAGTCAAACAGTGGGTTTCCCTCGTAATTTATTACTCGATACTTGAAATAAAAAGTTTCATCTTGTTGAGGTTATCTCTCTGCTGCCGCTTCCCATTGTATTGTAATGCTATGATTACAAATAAGACGGCAAGAAGACACACTGGTATGTTTATCCAGAGGTTAAATGTTTGAATCCCTCTGTAGTAATGTTTCGTTTAAATTGTATTGATTTAAGTGTCGAAATTTACGTTTAAACCCTCTTGAGTGAGTTGTGGTGGGAGGGGGCGGAGATGGGTAACGTTAATTTGAAAGTTGCCTCTCTGCTTAAAGGCAGAAGACACTATTGGTAATTATCAAAGACTAGCCTTCACAGCTGGTGTATCTCAACATAAGCATAAAATAACAAACCTGTGAAAATTTGAGCTCAATCGGTCATCAAACTAGCGAGATAATAATGAAAGAAAAAACACCCTTGTCACACGAAGTTGTGTGCGTTTAGAGGTTGATTTCGAGACCTCAAGTTCTAAATCTGAGGTCTCGAAATCAAATTGCCGGAAAATTATGTCTTTCTCTAAAACTATACATCAAGTAAGGTTTTATGTCAATAATTATTTTGAGTAATTACCAATTGTGTCCACTGCCTTTAATTATATGCGGGTTTTTTTTCGTTTTCATTTTAATGTATACTGTTTTGTAATTCAGCAAGTAGGCTGCAATGAGCAGTTTTTTTTAATAAACCATAATAATAATAATAATTTACACAAAAAAGTGAGTTAAATCAAAACCTTAGACAGTTTACAGCAAAACTTGACATGAATTTGATTAGAGTAATCTACATACTTGATCCGCTTCCATCTTCAGGTAAATCCATGAGAGACAAAGTCCACTGCAGTTCAGCTGCACAAGGTGTGACTGTTATCGCTACAGGGGCGCTGTCTTCTTCTACTAGGAAGTAAAAACTGTTGCAAGAACAAATCACATCACAACATCAATATCAGAGTCTTAACCCGGTGTTCGTACCTTTGGTATTACTCAAAAAAATAACGATCAAACAAAACACACTTGGTAAGAAACAATGTAGCTGTATAATGTGGTTTCTGTTGATAATGTCACCGTGGTCAAGTGGCTAGATTGCATGACTTGCAATCACAAGGTTGTGGGTTCAAATCCCCCATGATAACCACTGATATCACAATGACTAGAATAAATATTGTCGTCTATAGCATGGAGGAATAAATTGGTTACTGAATCAAAATTTCTTGATTTGTGTAATTTATAGTCATAGACGTTAAACCAATGTTTGTATGAGAGAGATTGGTTGTTGCCAGCTTGGTGTTTATAACCCTTTTTGGGAGTTTACCGAGTTCCCTTGATGTGTGAAGATCATTCACACGAACAACAAACAAACAAACAAACAAACAAACAAACAAACAAACAAACTTTTGAATAACATTCCCTACAAAGGAATGTGGTTTTACTTTTAGAGAGTGAGGGATTCAAAACAAATTTGAATTTGAGAACCATTTCTGTATGAAACGTTTCTCAGATTGTGTATTCCAAGTATGGATTGTTCGCCCTAGGCGAGGACATAACCGCTTGAGACTTTCGGCAATAAATATCTTTAATAAAATAAAATCACATGTTACTTTTAATTTATATATAAAGTAACAGAACATTTAAAAAGCAAACAAAACATATCAAATAAAATTGACCTCTTTCTAAAATATATGTGTTCTTCAGAGGGGGGCGTTTCTCACAATAAATACTATCAACAGCTCTCCATTACTTATTCGTTACCAAATCAGTTTTGATGTTGACAATTATTTTCAGTAATTACCAATATTGTCTAGTGCCTTTAAGCGCTTACAAGTTAATTGTATATAGAAAAATATTGGAACATGTCCAATATTTTAATATCTGATATAACTGTTTCAGATGTAGGGGAAGTGTTCGTATTATGACAAAAACCAAACAGAGTCAGAACACACGCTTATTAATGAACAAATACAGAAAGAACAGTTTGAAGACGAATTATGACTGTATCCGAGACTTGTTATGGTAGCTGTCCATTTCACCAGATACAATTAAGTTCATGAGAATTGATATGATCACAATCTTCTTGAAATCAAACCTTCCTTTTTACGGAAACTAAAGTAGCTTGGTTATAAGTGAATGCACCTAACCACACCAACTAAACGGTCCTTAATTTCTATAATAAATTAATTACCAACCCAACCCATCCGAATCCAAATGCATGTTTCTGTAAATTCTGTTGGATTACTGGATCAGACATGAATAAAATGATTACAAGCAGATCCCTGGTGTTAAAGCTTGATGTTTCTCTTTGCAGGTTTCAGGCTTTCTGGCAGGACGCCATGATTGATCATCAACTTCACGCCCAAGCGGTAAACAGTTTATTTGCACAGTGCCATTTTCCCATGGTTTGGCATTGCTTTCAAGTTCACCGTACCGACGATGTTAAGAGCAGTGGACACCATTAGTAATTGTCAAAGACCAGTATTCTCAATTAGTGTATCTCAACATGTGCATAAAATAACAAACCTGTGAAAGTTTGAACTCAATTGGTCGTCGAAGTTACGAGCTTAACGGCAGAATAAACACCCTTTTCGCACAAGTTGTGTGCTTTTAGATGCAATGAGTCCGAGACCTCAGCGAGGTATATTTTAGTGAAAAACTAATTCTTTCTCAAAAACTACGATACTTCAGAGGGAGCCTTTTCTCACAATGTTGTATACTATCAACAGTTTGCCATTGCACGTTGCCAAGTAAACTTTCATGCTAACAATTATTTTGAGTAGTTACCAACAGTGTCCAGGGCCTTTAAACCAATTCTACAATGTCTGAGCATAGGACTATAAGGTCTTGTCCTTGCTCAATGGTCTGTCTGGCGGTCTGGGTGATCAAGTTGGATTGGAAATCCAAGTTAGCTTGCCAACGATTTTGTGTATGCAACAACAACAAAACAATTTCATAGGTGCGTCCCAACATTAAAGGTGTTGAATGAAGAACACAAAACAAACCGCAAAAAGCTGATCAACTTTTTCCCACGTTGATCATGGAACAACCGTGGAGGAAGGAACATCCCTCTGTGGCTGCACCATGGCTATATACATCGTACTGTTTAACCTGGCTTCAGGCTTCCGGGAATCCGGTCAATTTGACGATCAAAACAAACGGATTTCACACCTTTATTTCCCACGGGAACGCGAGAAAACTTTCACCCGCACTAATAAACGTGCGATCTTAACACGTTGTGTTAACGTTGTTTAGGTGTTTAACAAGATGGTTTTAGGAACTGACGAATAAGCAAATTATAGTAATTATTCAATCACAACATCCTTAGCAGGACTTGTACCAGTCACTGTAAGTAGGTCGAGAGACAAACGGATATGTGGAGATCAACGTATCTTTGATCATGCTCTGATTGAATATTATTGAGGTGTTAAAAACACTAATCATTGCACCTACACCTCTTCATTTTAAAGGCAGTGGACACTATTTGTAATTGTCAAAGACTAGTCTTCATAGTTGGTGTATCTCAACATATGCATAAAATAACTAACATGTGAAAATTTGAGCTCAATCGGTCATCGAAGTTGCGAGATAATAATGAAAGAAAAAAACACCCTTGTCACACGAAGTTGTGTGCGTTTGGATGGTTGATTTCGAGACCTCAAGTTCTAGACTTGAGGTCTCGAAATCAAAATTCTCGAAAACTGTGGCACTTCAGACGGAGCCGTTTCTCACATTGTTTTATACCATCAACCTCTTCCCATTACTCGTCACCAAGAAAGGTTTTATGCTTTTATGCCTTTAAATCATTCTTAGTTGGTGCCAAGTTTGAACAGACTTAGCAGTGAGACCGAGTCTATTACACACACTGTGCAGACACGGCAAGGGTAGCGGTTGCTGATGGGGGTCACATCACCCAGGACCGGGTAACACTAAGGGTCAAGGCGAGGTTAGAGATAATATTTTCATTGGTCCCATGGGGGGATTTCTGCATTTTTCGAATGTCAAAGAATAAGCTGCCCGATTTAAAATATTTGTTTTACCTGTAGCTCCAGTGAAAGCACTATTTGTATAGGGTGGGGATTTGACTGAAAGGTCAGCTTGCTAAAACCATAGAGTATGATGTTAAAACAAAGAAGAAATGATGACCCATTGTAGACCCAGAAAACAGAAAACACAAAAAGGGGTTGAGAGCAAATTTGCAAATCTTGAAAGGGAAGTCAACTCATGTATTAATCAAACGCGGTTCAGAAATCGTGTGCGATAGCTTACACAAGTTGCAAACTTACTGAACGCTGACACAAAAAGACCACTGCTTTAAAACAGACGCCATTACAAACATACTTACAATTTACGTGAGTCTTGAAAAACGTAGTCTTTTGTCTCAGCTCCATCTGGAAGCAGCTTCGTGTCCGCAACTGACTCTGGGTTTGACATTTGATGGATGAATAATTCCTCGTCGCGAGATGGAAATGGTTGGCTCATTGCCAGCCTGGAGAAGGCGACCAGCAGTAAAATGAACACCATACTCAGCGAATGCATGACTGTGAAGGGTCCAAGGCGGTTATCCGTCGTTGTATACATGCTCATGTCCAGACCTATGGCCAAAAAGGAAAAGAAAATATGAAAATGAGTCAACTACCACCATACATAAAAATGCATCAAAATTCCACCTCAACTCAAAAACGTGCAACGAGATGTAACAATAATGACATTTGCCAGAATGTCAGATACTTAAACACTTCAACCGCATAAATAGTTTCCCTTTTTGCTGGTACGGAAAATCTGAAATCGCCTAATAGTAATATAGCTTAAGGTGCAGTTTAATGGTGTTTTCTAAGCATGTCTGGAACCCAGTGTCAGTTTCTAATAACGTAATGATTGTGGTAAATGGTAGCCAGATTAGTCTCCTTGACATTCACGTTGCATTAACACGTAGATTGGAAACACGAGCCTGATAATACAGATAGTGAGATGTAAGATGCCCATTATACTTGATTACTAGCAAGCATAACAGGATACGTATTGTCATGTTACTCTGGGAGCTTTTACAATAATTTCAAAGGAACAGATAATCTTAGCCCGATTGAATTCTCTAACAATCAAAATACATCATACATACACACGCCAAATCGCGTAATTTTTCGATTCAACGACAGCAAGTACGCCATGTTCTATAGTATTCATTACTTTTGAAGCAAAGAAATAAGACAATTTCGTTTGTCCCCAATATTAAATGAACAATTAATAATAATAATAATAATAATAATAATAATAATAATAATAATAATAATAATAATAATAATAATAATAATAATAATAATAATAATAATAATAATAATAATAATAATAGACCGTTTTTATATAGCGCTTTTCACGCCAGAGGGGTGTCTCAAAGCGCTTCCGACATTATTACCACTGGTCACTGGGCCTTAAATCATTCCTCACACCATCTCAGCTCCCTGGGGAGTATACAGCCTGTGCGCAATATATGCGCTACTCGGCTAAACCAGAACCATCTCTGCCCTCAGAGTTCGGTGCTCTTATCCACTCGGCCACGACACTTCCATGACAACAATTACAACAATTTAATGGGTTAAATATTGATAACCAGGCCCTTATTCGCTAACCGTGTACCTAAAAAAAATATACACTTTGGAATGGCTGCCGAATAAAAAATATATGATTCTGGGGGAGAGGGTCTAGATGTACGGATAGCTTATGGATTCAACTTTAATATGACACCAACAAGTCTTAAAACAATTCATGCTTGTGTGAGCACCGCTCCCTGAAGAATAAGTAGCCGACATCTTGGAGTGAATTTGTAAGCTCCAAAGTAATTGGAAGGCTAATTACTGCGCAACCTTATTTTCATATACCCTTTACAAAAGTGAGCAGTGCTCACCCAATCATAAACTATTTTCGGACTTTTTGGTGTCATGAGCCCATAATATATCCGAATTTCGAGCTATCCATACATATAAACTTCTTCCCCCAGCTATTCGGCAGTCATTTCAAAAGTGTATAGGTTTTTTGAGACACCTTGTAAAGGCGCTTTTCAAGCCAATCCCCTCGAAGCAAGTGGTTAATATTATTGCCCCGTGTTCGTTGTACACTATACGCATATTCCATCTCAACTCCTTAGGAGTATGCACCACCGGCAGTTAAAATTACCCTTATAAGAGAAGGACACACTGAATTTCACATAAACAATCTCCAACTTCGTAAATACACATTCACTCCCAGGTGAAGAGAACCAATTACAGATGAGTTCCTCAAAAGCACAGTGTAACGACCGGGATGTGAACCAGCCCTCATATGACTCTCTCTAACACCACATCTTGAATCTGACTCGCTGACCGCGATATGCATTCAACTTTTACAACACTGCTTCAGAAAACTAACATCTTCTTCAACATTTATGTTATTAATGGAAAAAAAAAAGCTTACACAAATATCATACCAAATTTGTATTAGTATACAAGTAGTTATTCGTATACTTATGTGTCTTATGATAGTGTAATGGAGAAAGGAATTCTATATGCAAACCTGGTGAATGGCAAGATTTCAGAAAGGGTTGGCTAGCTCACTTGGTAGAGCGCCGCGGTAACGTTAATCCCGTAGTTCGTTGGTTGAAGTCCCGCTCCAGTAAATGTATCTTTGTTCAAACCCAATCTTTATCAGTCAGGTTCCCTTGTAGTTTAGTACTTTGGATTTTTGTCAGAAAGTGATACTTCTGATAGGCTTGATTTACCTAATAACCAAAACTATAACGTTAATAAGTGTGTGACCTTAACACATCAACACTTCATTCATAAATTTTTCTCGGACTATTTTCCCGGTGATTTATTAACACAACATTGATGCTTCATTAACTGAAACGCTGAACCCGGCTTTTGTATTACGAATATTCGATTACCAGTGAGATGTGAACTAATTACTTGGTATACTAAGTCAGATATTATCTTCAACATATTGGGTACACAACGTATTTATAGGTATTGTACAACTAACTGTAACATTTTTCCTCGATTCATGAGCAGCTACAATCACGATGGGATTCTTACATGTTTAGAGTTCACAATGATGCTTCTTCATGTCTAATTGTCCAAACTCACATTAAGTGTTATCCTTGATAATGACATACCTGGCATATTCGCGATTGAACATTTTGAGGAGGCTGCTAACCAATATCAAGCTTTTCCACAGCAATTAAGTAATCTTACAATCACCAATTCATCCCTGGCAATTCACAACTAACACAATGAGCCACATTTCCTTGTACTTGCCTATTATGTACAATCTCCTCCAATCATCTTTAGAATTAACACACTGACACGTAAAGCGCAATCGGGTTTTCAAGCATAGAACTTGATTTTTTAGAAATATACAATTATTCAGTTTCAACTTACTTTTTGAAGAACGTTTTATTTCCACGGCTGACACTGTCTAGACTGCTGGAGCAGTTATTGCTTTATGACACAAGGTACTATGGGATCATCCAACCTAGACTCAGGGAGGCCAAAAGTGCTCTGTGAGACTTCTTTACGGACGTGACTCAATGGTTTATTGCACAAGTTAGTTAGCAACTGGCTTGGTGTGCGTTGCGTTGGCCTCGGTGACCAGTGATGATGAAGAGCAACCTACAATGATGCTCTACAGCATCAGTAGCAGTTGACGTACACGTTGGATTTACACAGCTGATAATCCCGGTCAAATTTTCTTTATGATAAAGATGATGGTTAAAACCAACAAGTATGCGGCTGGATAAGTTCTTGATGGAAGCTTCTCGCACCCCCGAATGACATGCCCTGGTGTAAGCCGATGGCTATTTACACTGGTCTCTCGCTAGTTGAGGCTGGATGACACGTTGCTGGTTGTATGGGCACGCAGGTTCTTAACTCAACTCAACTTCCGGAGATCAAACCAGCACGGTATCCCGTCCCGGAACATCCGGGCGAGTCTCAACGACGACTACAAAGCTGGCAAGCAGGAGAAACTCAAAAGTTTTCTTTACGATGAAATAGTTAAATCTGGTTGTACGGAGGGCATCAGGCACTGGAGCGGATGCCCGGAGTAGACACGCCGGCTACGGGACGCATGGTAGGCGAGAAGTCCGCTAAACGTCGTCCGCTAAACGAAGAGTTCTAACTAGAACTGACGTCTCCTGCTGGTTGCCCATGTGTGCAGTTGGCAGCAACACAGCTAGACATCTATATGACTGAAGTTCGTCAAATACTACGACACACGCTAAAACACATTGTAGGAAATAAAAATACAATGACCTAAAAATGTTGACAGGAGTAAGGCTTTAATATGCCCCAAGACTGTACTATAAGATACATTATAGCAGATGAGGCTATGCGATCATTCTAAATCAACGTAAATAAAGAGAACAATTATTTCATTTAGACGTATCATCCGTTACTAAAATCAAGTTCATCTATTTCAATTTCATATCGTCCACCGAAGCGTGATTGAATGCTTGAATCATGCGGGAAGACAAGGATCCTGAGCAGGTCGGGTCTTACCGTCAGTAAGTCGCCTGGAACTAGGAGCCTCCCCGCGGACAAACACCGGCAGCGATGGGTGACCGACGCCCACAACCAGCCGGTGTGGCTCGCACCAGAACTTTCTGGCAGTCTTCATGTTTAACCTCGAGCACGCGAATATTGGTTAGTCTAATAGGTCTATGACACCTGAAGACAACATGTTCATTATTTCGCAATGGCAAATTGAAACAGATAGGCCTATAATAAAGGTCAAATCAAATTACTTCCCTTTTCTTTAGCAAAAACCTCATGAGAAACTATTAATCAGCATGTAATTAAGGACTTTTTAAAAGTCTATTTGTTTTGATCATGTTGTGATGCTGATTGGTTTCTTCCAAGTATACAATCATTCTCTAATCGATTTTGGTCACTATAAAACCACTAGTTTTACAGAAACAAAAATACATCAATCAATACCATTTGAATGTGTACCAAGGCATTCCTATGGAATTCTCTAATATATAATTTCGGATTTTTTCAAAGACAATCCCAGTAGTTTATTTGAACAGGCCTCAGCCGTTGCCGAGTTGATAGAGTTTTTTTTTTTTTTTATACATTAGACGCATTGGGTAATATGATAGCAAACCGTCGCAGCGTCGTTATTAAAACCACTTGTAATTTACAATTGCCCACTTTATTGGGCACTATAAAAAAGGTCTTGAAGTTCTAGAGTTACAGAGTGTCCTTCCTTTCCTTAATATTTCCAATAACTTTAGAGAATAAATTTCCACTCCCTGGAGTGGAAACGAGAAGATGAAGACAAATGATGATTTAAGCTTCCCTACTGAATAGCACGGTCTCTCGAATAAGCCAGACACACATTCCGCTCGTTATTGCTTCGTCTGAGAAAGAAAATTGATGGTAATATTTTTGGCGGTGGGGAAAATTATAAAGTCTTGATCAGTTGATCATGTTGAATGACTTAATGTTTCAAGTAAGTTCTCGTTGAAAGAAGTAAGAAAGTCAAGTTGAGCTGTTAGTGATGTAACTTAGTTGGAAAGCTCCAGTGTATGGTCATCCAATATGCGTAGTTACAATCTGAACTGTACAAAATGCCACAATGCCAACTACACAAAGAGATATATTCCCGCAGTACGGTTAATAAAAAACTAGTCTCATGCACCAACCATTATGTACAAGTTTTTAGATTGACTCAATCCAATAGGTTTTTTTCTTTTCAAATTTGGGCTGAACAAAGAAAAATACTAAAGCGGGATTAGAAGCAACTGAGATATCTATAGCTCTGTGTTGGCGGTTTTTTTTTTTTTTTTTCGTTTTTTTAATTTAAACTTAAAAAAAAAAAAATTGTAAGGTGATTACATTGTATGGTAGTTAAAAGTGATATAATGCATAAACATGATCGTTGAGAGAACTGTTATTATTTTATGTCAAGTTATACTTGTTGTTATTTACATAATGTAACCCTACCGAGGGTTATGGGATTTGTCCCTGCATCAAAATACATAGTACACTACATTACACTAAACACAGTATTAATGGAGTACAATACAATACAATACATTTTATTATTTCAAACTTCCATGATGGAAATACGGTTTAACTATAAGGTTTTGAGCTTGCAGGAGCCCCCCCCCCCCCCCCCCTTAGGGTGTTTCCAATAAAAAAAAATTTAAAACGTCTTCGGAAAAGAATACCGACTTACAAATGTAAAGCACATGGAAACAACAATTGGTTACTGAAATTAATGAAGTTACGATAGGGTATAGCTATTAGCTGTCAGTGATTAATTGATGCTGGTTAGTTACGGGCTGGATATTGTGCAATGCTAAAGTGCGTGGTTATCTTCTGTGGTGTTGGCTGTATTTGATGACGTAGTAACAGCTGTGACGTCGATATGTCCATGCAATGGCCCATTTCCTCGACCCCACTCCTAGGCTACACGCTGTATACAGCGCGCAAATTACAATGGCCTCTGATTGAACCCCTCTATTGAAACCGTGCATTTCCTTATGCCCGTCCTGGACACATTACTGGCATCCATCCGTACGTCGAATGTCAGAGAACACGTAGGAGCATACATTGTAGGCCTAAATGTACTAGCTTAATGGATTCGGGTACTTTTTAAAGACGACCACCGATTTACATTAAAACAACACGGTTTGAAGATAATGGAGTATAAAGCTTCCCTTCAAATATTATTACTTACTTGAGTGCTGTAGCTTTTGAGAAATTAGCAAAACAAGTCACAAAATAGTTTTCGTCTCAAATGATAAATATTTTAGCATAACGTATTAAATTGATAACCAGTTATGATATTGTAGTTATGATATTACCATAACTGGTTAATACATTTTTACATGCTAAAACTGAGACGCAAATTATTTTCGTGACATAGTATTAACAATCTCTCAAACTACAGCGCATCAGTAGGTAATAATTTAATGGCAGCGTTTACTATCATTATCGTCAAACTTTAAATCTGTGGACATTGTGTTTTGTGTACATAGACCCTTTAATGTATGCGTACTGCTATTTCACAGACTACCACGAGTATAGTTCAACTCCATCAAACTTTATCTAAATTAAAGATTCTCTAGTCATCACTTCAAGAAAGTCTGATGAATTCACAAGAATATGTAATTCAAACTGTGCTCGGTTGATAACAACCAATATCATGTTCGTTTGCTCACAGTTTGTATCCTTGTTCCTTTTTGGACACCAAGATTCTACCTTATTGGTTGGAACCAGAGGTCTGACCCAGATCCTAGTGTTTGATGATACGCTGCATTTTCTGTGTCATTACAACTCCTTCCTCCATGTAACAACTAACCAAAAGATATCGTAACTAACCACTAGTTACCCACTAATCATTAAAGTTATCAGCACTTATCACTAGTTACCCCTTAAACATTAGTTTAATATCCCACTAATCACTAGTTATCCCACCCATCATTAGTTAGCACAACTAATTACAAGTTATCCACTAGTTATTATAGTTATCCCACTAATCACCATTACCCCTTAAACATTAGTTATCCCACTAATCACTAGTTATTCCACCAATCACTAGTTATCACAACTAATCGCTAGTTATCACAACAAATCACTCGTTATTATGTTTTACTACTCGTTGCTTCTAGAGGAGCACACGTGTAATGGATTAACACCCTGCAAGGAATGGCACTTAATAGACACCCCTTACTCACCATGTGCTCGCACGCGCCGTTTGATATACCCTTCAGTAAGAGAAAGTATATTAAATTGTGTAACATCTATTCAGGGGATAGATGTGGAGGGTGTGAGCTTTCAGAGCCTCTGTGATCATACCATAAAGACGGTTCCTCTATTAGACAAGCTTAAAGGCAGTGGACACTATTGGTAATTACTCAAAATAATTATTATCATAAAACCTTTCTTGATTACGTGTAATGGGGAGAGGTTGATAGTGTAAAACATTGTGAGAAACGGCTCCCTCTGAAGTGAAGTATAGTTTTCCAGCAAGAAGTAGATTTCCACAAATTTGATTTCGAGACCTCAGATTTGGAATTTGAGGTATCGAAATCAAGCATCTAAATGCACACAACTTCGCGTGACAAGGGCGTTTTTTTCTTTCATTATTATCTCGCAACTTCGACGACCAATTGAGTTCAAATGTTCACAGGTTTGTTATTTCATGCATAGGTTGAGATACACAAAGTGAGAAGACTGGTCTTTGACAATTACCAATAGTGCCAACATAACAATCCAGTGGAAATGATATGGGCTAAGTTTGTCATCGAAGTTGCAAGAAAACAATGACAGAAGTGAAAACACCCGCGAAACACCCGCGTTGCATAGAATTGTGTGCTTTCATATAAAGGGTGCACTGCGGAAGCCTTTCTCGTTTTCATATTATTTTTGGGGTGGAAAAATAACCCCAAAAAACATGTGGGACTGCACGTCAACAGCCACATCTATTGCGATTTGTGCAGTAAAAATATCAAGGTCAAGATCAAAAACTATATTACTTCACAGGGTCGTTTCTACATCTCTCCGGTGATCCTTTCCAAGTTTTACGGGAGTAATTACACAAAGTACACACTGCCTCAACATTCTCACTGCAAACAACAGTGCACAGATCAATTTAAACATTTTACCCGTAAGTAATCGTAGATGGTACAGAACAAAACAAAATGTGTTCATGCAGACTAAAAAGTTATTTTATGAGTTATAAAATAGGTTTGACACTAAATGACCGAATTCCCTGTTGTATATTTCCAGAGCCCACCATTAACCTGAAAGTAACCCCCGGTCGGCGTTTGGCGATACATCAGTGATTTACTCGGTGTAAAAGCACATGTGTTGCCAGCTAATCAGCTTTGCGACAGGTGTGCGTGAATAGTAGTAGGTTGCAGCTGGTGGTGATCTGGTTAAGCTCAAGTAAAATACTGTACTGAAGGCTGGTACCAGGGACTAAGCACGCATACCACCTTATACAACCTATACAAGTGTCTGGTAACAAAACACAATGGACATCTAAAACTGGAAATATCAATTAAAAGCTGATTATCTAAATGGTAGGACGTTGACGGCCAAACGACTATCATGTTTATTAGGCTTCCTTGTGTTTCTATTATACGTTGCAAATTGCAGTCCTTTCTTTAATTTTAACAAACAAACGAAAGGGGACGAAAAGGGTGAGAAAGAAAGAGGAAGTTTCGAATCTCAGTCTTGCATATTACTAAGTATAATTCGTAATAACTATACCGCTTCATCAGATCATAGAACATGGACTTGCTCAAAGTATGGAACCGTTCAATGACATTGCTAGGTACATGTTCGTAGTGTGGACATGCTTTGCCATTTATGTATGGCCTATTCAAATGGATATTCAAATGCAAGCGATAGTATATCCGTTTGTTTCAGTTATTATTGTTGTGGAATATGAGCTTTGGCCTTGACGGGTTCAAATTGTTGAGTAGTCTCTGTTCAAGAAGTAAAGTTGACACAAGAACATCTGCATATATCTTTGTTTCAATATGGATAGGGGGCCTATAGATGTTAATGGAGATAACGGGTGATGATAAAAACCATAGCCGGAACTCACCTGTGTCTGCGCACAATGACTATGCACAAGTTTCCAATGACGTCATCGGTTTTCATGTTTTTCAAGGTATAAATTAAAACTCGAAAAGAGCTTTTATGTATAGACGACCGCCAAAAGCTGACGGTTTTTTTTGACAGAATGTTATCGATTTGAACTCCTATTTATACACTAACTTGATCAAGCCTCCCTTCAGAACTGCAGCACCATTTAACTAGATTGACTAGTGAGCTTCGTTGTTTTTGACAGACATGATTATTATTCATAGCGATATTTTCGTCCGTCATTTTTTCAGCTATCAACACATATTTGGAGCTAGGTGGAAACCTAAAAGAAAGCCTAGAAAGCCGTTGAAGAATAATTGGAGCCGGGTCAAGAATCACGTTTGTATGTATTCAGAACAGATCATCATTAAACAACATGTAAGGTGCTAGTGTACTGCACTGCAATGTAATACATGCATGTCAAAATAAAAATAAACATTTAAAACAAATTCAAACTTGATGTTAAATTTGCATCGGTGATAAAGAATATTAATTTTGTTTTTTACCCATACACCGATGTGTGTAAGTACTGTATACTCAGCACTTTCCCGAGTCCTGTGAAAAAAAATCACATGCATGTTACTCGGGTGGGATTCGAACCCACGACCCTTGCAATTCTAGAGCAGTGTCTTACCAACTAGACTACCGAAGTTACCCGGTAGCTAGAGGCAGTTCGAATCCTATGTTTTGGCAGCGGGTACCGCAACGATATAATAGATGTTAAATTTGCATCGGAGATAAAGAACATTAATTTTGTTTGTTAACCAAAATTAAAATTTTAACTTATCGTCCGACACGTAACAAACAAAGTACGGTAAACCTAAATTACTGTATGTATTACATATGAACACACATTAACAACTTCTAGTAGGCTATAAACTCAGAGTTTTAAGAAATTAGAACAAATCTCCCTGATGGTGAACTTGTTTATAAGGCCTTAAGAACCTAAACACCCAAGCTTATTGAAAGAATACCGCTAAACTATAGGGTGCAATAAGCTGGCCTATTATTTAAGCTCTTAAAACCTTATCAATTAAAACCGTAAGTGAAATATATTTATAAATGTATTTATTTATATCGACTGAACTCTGGAAAGTACGTCATGTATTGAATATATCTTGTTGTTCTTGTCTTAAACATAATGCATGCATCCACTGAAGGCCGTATGTGACGTCATACTGACTGAGACGTGACTAAGTAATAGAATCATTGACATAGATGAGAACCAGCGAAATACACGTCTTTTATGTTGATACAGATCAGGATTGGAAATCGAATCGATTCTGCTGAAAGGTTAATGTGTGAGCTTGTATTGTATGCGTTAATGTAACATTAAAAAAATTAATTGTATTAAAGGCCTATAAATATAACTGT